>NW_027650564.1:10000-64020 GCF_965287045.1 Carcharhinus amblyrhynchos | reverse complement strand
CCCGGCCTCTTCGTCCGCCTGTGTGGAGATGGAGCTGGAGGAAAAAAGATCGGCACATTCCAGTATAAATACCGTCCACAACAGTCCTGCTGTATGTAGATTTAACTGGGGTGTTTGTTCCAGTTTAATTGGTAACACTGGTAAACCGTGCTGGCTGTGATCTCAGCTATAATTTTGTACATTCCAATATCCGCAGTAATTTGTTTTCTTAATTTGTATATTTCCTTTTAAGCAATTAGTCTGGTTTCTTCTGATATTACACGCAGTACAGGCATTAGATAGTCAAGTTGCTGGGTTAATGACATGAAATTGATGTAGAGCAAGCTATTAGTTCTATTGGGTCACTCAGATTTGTATCATGTCCCACAGTCATATGCAAAGCTTCCTATTAATATACTTGAGCCAGTATGCACAGTCACTTTCGAGCGTGTTGCCTATGATCGGAACTCTGGTAATGTTGTGATAAGCTGTGGATGTGGAAATTAATTTTGAACTGCAAGAATGGTTAATTGTTTGGAGAAATGGAGGAAGAACAGGAATGGGATTAACTTGGTACCTGACCAAGAGAGTTAATGCAGATAAGATGACAATATTCCTTTTTATGTTTGATTTATGCTTTATAATTGAGATAAAACTACAATGTGAGCACATTTGTTTGTGTATGTATACCTAATTTACTAATAATTAATTATACCAATTGGGAGTCTGCACAAATATTCCTGAAATGCACAGATCAGTCCATATCAATCACAGGAAATGGAAAGATAAATGTGATCTTGATAACACAGGAAGCCTGATATATTGTGCTACAATTTTGATTTGGATGTAAACACGAATAGAATGGCTTTGTTTTACTGAAACACTGGCAGTAAAAGTCTGAAAGAATGACACTAAAGACAAAAGCGGACTATGATATTTCTCCTCTATCTTGACCCTTCTTATAAAATCCAATTTCTTGTCCTAATGCAAACCTCTAACAGGGCCATCTGTCACTTGTTCTCAAGTTTTTTGCTTTCACAGGGCATTGATATTTGTTCTGCTGTTAACATATTCTACTATTTGACTTTTATGCCATTATCAACATCTTTTTAGTCTTTAACACCATCATTAACACTGCCTTTGTCTTCTGACTTAAACATCTTTGACCAATCTCTCCTACTTCACATCTATTCCTGTGCACCTACTTTGCTCCATTCCCTCTTGAATAGTCTGAACAATATCAAATTTCTCCCCCTCTTTAGTTCCTCTTTAGTCCAATTCATTTGGACTCAAAATGTTAACTCTATTTGTCTCTCTACAGATACTGCCAGACCTGCTGAGTTTTTCCAGCATTTTCTGTATTTATTTATGAATTGAATAATAGCGCATATTATTTGCATCTACCCAAAGTTAATTGTTAACCCTCTGAAATTTTTGGGGTTAGTCAAACTAATAAATTGCTGAGATCCTGATTATCATCTTGGAAGCATTGTGAGGGTGTGTGTGCTGCTGCAAAATGATAGGCCTGCAGCAAGTTAAAGGGGGTCAGCACTGGAGGAATTAGGAAGTTTGAGCAGTGACTGCCAGATCGGCTTGAAGTGTCTTAATCAGAAGTCATGTTTGCCCTGTGTTCACTGATGCACCTTGGTTTCAAGTCAAACAATGTGTTGATTTTAAGATTCTTCAACATAATTTCAAATCCCTCCCCGACCTTCTTAATCTCTAATCCATAACCCCCTTGTGATACCCAAGGTCATTTAATGCTTGATGCTAGTATCCCTAATTTTAATTGAATCACTATTAGTGGTTGTGCATTTAGTTGCCTGGACCCTAAGCTCTGAACTTCCTCCCTACACCTCTGTATTCCTACTTTGCTTTCCTCCTTTTCAACACTCCTTAAAACCTGCCTCTTTGAACAAGCCTTTGGTCATCTGACCTAATATCGCTTATGAGACTTGGCATTTTATAATGCTCCTGTGAAGTGTTTTGGAGCATTTTATCACTTTTTTTATAAAGTGCTGTATAAATATAAGTTATCATTAGGTGGAAAAGGGTTTCTCTGTTTAGTTATGAATGGTATAGTTGTTGAAAGAAAGCAGTGCAATGGCAGTGATGAGCTTGCCAGGCCAGAGACTGTTCATGGAACAATGCCATGCATAACAACTCACTCCTAGAATTATTTTGATGACTTTTACAAAGGCAGGGAATGTAAGAAGAGTCAGCAGCACCTTTTAAGACGCACTGCGTTATCTCAGCAGTATGTAGTCATCTCCTCTCACACTCAAAGGACCTTGAGTTGTTTGCTATCAATAACCAGGAAGCCAGATGTTATTTACAGCCATTCATCAGCTGGCTTTCATTAAACTTACTGCTTTGCCTGCATCTCTCCCCACTTTCAGCTTCGTATTACATACAATTATTGGTTGCATACACCGAGTGCATCGTTTGTTATGTTCAGCTCATTGACACCTGTGCTTAGTTGCATCACAAGGAGCTTAAATGGTATTTGCAACATTTTATATTCTTTTTCAAGCAGAATATTGTCCACAGTAGGATGAAGCAAATGAACTACCTAATGTCATTTCATCTTCCAGATTAGAGGAATGCTGTTTAGATTAGTAGAGGAAACTGGAGAAAGTAGAGTAGGAAAGTATGTGACAGCTGCAAGTTTCAGTGACAATGTGGGATGATTGGGGATATTTCAGTGGTGGAAGTTAACAGCCTTGCTGATGGATTGGTTATGGGGCCTGAAGTTTAAGATTGAGTTAAACATTTACTGTTAGGTTGAGCTGAAATGGGCATCTAAGAAAAATATGGGATGAGGAGCCAAGAGATTTTCTGATGGATGTGAATATAATTTTTATTTGCCATTGTTAAATGCAACTAATCCAACTCATCGAGAACTTTATCAGTCTTAACATGGCAATAAACCAAGGAACAGTAGAAGGCTGGCTGTTCATCCCCTTGTGTCTATTCCACCAATTTGATAATGTGAATCTCTACCAGAGACACTCCTTTGTTCTACTTCCCCCATGCCCTTACAAACCAAAACTGTCACCCATGACCCTAAAAAGTAATTAACCTCGCATCATAACTTTTTGGAACAGGACATTCCAAATTTTGACTTGTAAAGTGCTTTTCCTTGATTTGGGATTGCTCCTGTTCTGCCAGACGATCATGGAGTAACAAGATATTTCTAATTGTATATTTTTAAGTAGTCGCACCAGATATAGTGTTGGCAAGTTGGGTTAGGGCCTAAGGTAATGTTTATAATCAAGAAAAATGGGTTCTGATATTGTTTTGCATATTTGCATTGAAAATGTAATGTTTGAAATATATGCAATGTGCACTAAAACCTTGTTCTTTTTATTGGGAAATGTGGGCAATCTTGGCCCATTGGTATCACTGGAAGGATGGTGTCGCGGTTGCCAGTATTATAGCAGTAGCAGTTTAAGAAAGTGATAGCTTTTGAGACAACATGCAGAAATTGTTGGGAATAAGAAAAGTAAATCAGATGGGATTAATTTGTTAGGGAGAGCACTACAGTAACCAATGTAAATGAGTTGATAGAGCCATTAAAACCCTCGAGGAAAGTTTCAAATATGGCTTTTAAAAAAAGTCAAATTGAAAATCTCTCTTGGTCATATTTTTGTTGCTGGTAAATGTAGGCAACTCCAAAATACAGAATATTTCCATCTTATTTTTATTACCTTGTTAATTAGTAAATAAGAAATAGAAATTGGATTGAGTTGCATGCTTCAGTGGCATGGTGGCACAGTGGTTAAACTGCTATCCCTCGGTGCCAGGGACCCAGGTTTGATTCCAACCTTGGGTGACACTGTGGAATTTGCACATTTTCCCTGTGGGTGTGTGGGTTTCCTCCGGGTGCTCCGATTTCCTCCCACAGTCCAAAGATGCACAGGTTAGGTAGATTGGCCATGCTAAATTGCCCCTTAGTATCCCAAACCGAGTAGATTAGGAGAATTAGCAGGGTAAATACATTGGGTTACGGGGATAATGCCTGGACAAGATCTTGTGTTAGAGTTGGTGCAGACTTAATTGGCTAAATGGCCTCCTGCACTGTAGGGAATCTATTTAAAATCATATATGTACAAAGAGGCTTAATTTCTGGTACCAATGCACTGCATCCCAAGCACACAAGATAGACCAGGACTATTTTTCAAGTGATACCTGAAAACTCGTTAAAACAGGCATGTGTAAATGAGGAGTTTTAGGCTCTTTACTGCTGCCAACATAGCTCCACAATGTGTGGGCCAGGCTCTGGCCATCATTAGAAGTATTTAAAACATTTCTGGAATGCCAGGAGGTACTTGCATTTCCACAACAGTCTAAAGAGTTGCTGCCTGCTCTTGACTGCACCCTTCCCATTCTCCTTCCATCCATCCCCCATTCTTTAACTGAGGCTGTTGCAATCTGAAAGTCATCTTTTTCAGTTGGAAAAGCTGTATGTGAAGGCAGAATTATTTAGATAAGTATCAGTTTCTCATGATCATTTAGATTCCTGTTCCATGCATTGTTTCCTACTTACATTTGGTGCTTAAGTAAATTTCTAAACCAATGTCTCTAGGTATGCAGTGTAATTGATGCTGTCCAGGCAGACGGTGATGCATTAATCACATGGTGTGGCAGCCATTTTCATACTGGATCCATACAGATTTAATTTGAAATGTTACATTGAAAGTAATTATATTTCAGGTTGCAGCTAGGTTTTGGGGTGTGGCTAATCAGCATTTTAGTGTGTTGTAGGAGATTCTTGGCATAAATTGTTTCTCCTGGTTGGGGAATCTGGAACAAGTGGTCATAATTTCAGGATAAAGGGCTAATCTTTTAAGACAGGTATGGAGAAACTTATTCACTTAGAGGGTTATAAATCTTTGGATCTTATATTCCAGAAGGTATCATTATTGAATATCTTTAAGACTGAGGTATACAGATTTTTGGTGTCTCAGGAAATTTAAGGGACAGGAGGAGCAGATGGGAAAGTTGAGTCAAAGCCCAAGATCAGTCATGTTCATATTGGATAGTGGAACAGATTTAACTAGCTGCATGGTCTTCTACTCCTGTTATGTTGGTGCTTGGGGATGAAGGCATGGTTGACTGTAACTGAAGCACTCTTTAGCCTTGGCAGCAGATACTGGTGAGTTAGTCTTTAGATTATTAAACTTTTCTAACTATTCCCCAATTTAAAAGATTATTGAACAAATCAGTGTGGTATTCTAGTTACTGGCATTCTGTACTGAAGATGAACTTTGCACTCTTGCTCACCAAATGATTCAAGTCTGGCAACATATTTGAAAGTTACTAATAATTCTAATGTGGCAGTGGCTTTAATACAGTTATTTGAATGCAGGTGAAGAATTAGATTATCAGTATAATATCTGTGTTTTTTCTGCTGCACTGGTTTATGGTTTGAGGCTTCTTGTACCTTACGTGGTCAGTATATTTTCTATTGGGCTTTTATCCAGCACAAATGTATCTCAAAAGGTTTTGAAAATAAGTAGAATATAAGGAGAGGCATTTTTAAAAAGCCCGTCACTTTTCTTTCTTGTTTTTGGTTCAGCAACAGTTGATACTGTTTTCCAGTCTTTATCTTTTTAAAAATTTCTAACTCTTTCCGTGTTACTTGTCGGATCATAGTTCAAGAATGCACAGAATCACATGAGGCTCTTCTGATATTGACTCCCTAAGCAATGTGCACCTAGCTCCATCAGAACTGTCTTGAAGCAGGGTCACTACTCTTAAGCCATGTATTGGAAGTGACAGCTCAAGTTCAAAAAGCTCCGTTTCTCTATGGATATCACCCAGCTCAAGTGGAGTAAAGATATAGCATTCTGGGCTCTAAAGAAGCAACTAGGGTCTTGCACAAAGAGAACTTGATATACTAACTACTGGACTGAATGGTGAGAAAAGAAATTCAGCATAGACAAATGTTGTATATAAAATAAGAATATTGAGTTTTGAGTGGAATAATTTACCGGGGGAATAGTTCGTTTATTTGATGCTTGCCTATGTCAAAACAGTTAAGTTGGAAATAAAAACAATCAGAATATTAAACTACCATGCCAAATTGAGTTCAAATCTGCAGAAGTCATGTTGTTTTGATCAGACTGTACCTAGAGTACTGTGCACAGCTGTGGCTGCTGTAACATAAGGGACCATCCAAACCCTAAAGGTATTGCAGAGGAAAGAATTAAATTATCTCCATAATAACATGGATCACATATGAGGAACAAAGTGATAGTTTTAACTTATCTTTTGGAAAACTATAATTTAATGGTGTTCAAATACAATATGCCACAACAGTAGTTTAGATTGGCACAACTTCAGATTTGAGGCTCCAATTGCAAGGAAGGATGTTGAAGCTAGGGTACTGGCTTCATTCAAACAACATGAAGATGGAGTTATGCTTAGGGAGTCAGGTTCTTATTCTGGAAACAAAGTATAATGGGTTTACCCTGTATTGTGAACTACCCCTAATTACAGCTACTTTTGGGTGCTACTATGGATTGTGTAGCAACTTCAAGAAACTGCACAGGGTATTTTCAAATGCGAATCATTCAAACTTCACTGGCTTATAACCAACCATTCTTGTCACCTTTGTTGACTGATGGTAAATTGTTGAGGTGGTGTACTAATCAGGATTTGAAACAGCTGATCCACAGTCATATTCTTGGTATGGTATTTCAGGACCTTTAGATCTTGCTTTCCCTATGACCTGTCTGAGAATATTTTATCCCTTTTTTATAATGCTGGATTCCTAATTAGCATCATTTAATGGATGTCACAGACTTAAGTGAATTTAGCTAATCAGAATGGCACATTTTCATTCTCCTCATTTTTGTTTTTACTAGTGTAGCTTAACACAGTATATTCAGTCTTGTGTAACACCTGTGACATGATGGCTGATGAGGGTTCAGGTATAGTTACAATACATCTGCCTTAGGATTCAGTCTAGTGAAATTTTGTTCCTTCATTGCTTGTATTTCAAATTATTTATCAGCTTTTTTTTTCTTGTACATTCATTGTTTGCACTTCCACAGGATTTAAAAAAGATTTGCAATAGTAATGGAATTTTTATTTTTGTATTGTATTGAATTCGCCATTGGATCTGTTAAAACATCACTGGGATGGTGGCTAACCGTGTGATCACATCCATGGTACAGCTGTTTAACAGCTGTACATGCTCCTTTTACACACCTCAGCCACATCACAAGACAGTGAGTTAGTAACCCATTGGGATCGAAATTGTTCTTTTGCAGGATTTGAAAGCCTTGCAAGCACCACTGCATAGGCCTTGTTTGTGAATATTATATATCTCTCCACAGTTGCCTAATGCAACTTATCCATCATGTTCCAAAATGTTTAGTTATATTTAATACAGAACTCGCCTAATCCATGAGCCCCTATTTCCACCCACAAGGAGTGAAAGAGAATGGTGTTTTGCAAGAAATAGGTTTTTTTGGATATAAAAGCAAAAAGTGCAAAAATAGTGTGCTAGCCTCGAAGAGGGACCAAAAGGGCAACAGGCTTGCAATGTCACAGAGCAATCAATCAGCTTCTAACACATGTCCCTGTTTTAAAATAAAACCAAAATATTGTGGATGCTTGACATCTGAATAAAACAGAAAATGCTTGAAAAACTCAGCAGATATGCTGTAGGTGTGGAGAAAGCAACTGAGTTAATGTTTTGAGTTGGTATGACTTCAGAGTCCTTGAGTGGTGCCTCTGAAGAAAAGTCATACCAACTGGACATTAACTCTATTTCTCTCTCCACGTATGCTGCCAGACCTGCTGGGTTCTTCCAGAATGTTTTCTACTCCATGTTTCTGTATTGCGTATAGGTTACTCCTTAGCTGTTTGATTTCGTTCAGCTCTTTGTGGATGGTAATAAAGGCCTAATGGGTATATTTTGGGGTAATTATCAATTCTAGTAGCTAAAACCTTGGTTTGTAATGTTGAGTGGATAGCTTATATTGTGAAACTGGAGAGCAATACAACTGGATATTTTAAAAAAACAAGCCCTTAACAATGAAGTTCTTTCGCAAGACTATCTAATTATGATGAGTCTTTATCTTATAGGAATATACGTTCCCTGTTTTCTGGATCATTAGTTTAAAGCAACCAGCACAGCTTTGTGGTATTGGGGATGTTATTGCAAGATTAGGCATCTCGCAGTAACATTCTTGGTTGCTTAATAGGCACAACGGAGAATATGATTTGAGCTAGTAATAGTTTATTCATTTTTTACAGGGGACAGATGTGTACAAAATCATTCTAGTTTTGAAAATGGGAAAATTAACAGCTTGGGCCATAAAACTGTTATTCTTACCCTGTGTCCATAAACTCTAGCATAACACACAAAACCAGAATTGTATGTGACTAGACTGAATAATGCTGATGAGTGGCTTTGACTAAACTCTGTTTTACTGTAGGCTACCACATCCTTGTCCATTTTCTTTTCATTAATCTTCTGTTCTGAACACTTTCAACAACATCTTGATTTTCCTCCTCCTAACTAATGCACATTGTTTGGCTGTAAACCATGTATTGTTTAATTGGGGCTCAGCTCAACTGAATTCCACCTGTTTGGCACCTCACAGATAAATCTGTTGTTTTCATCAATTTAATGTGATTTTATACTCAACTTCTGATACAATTGAATTCTCTACTGTTGGGCATAACATTCGCAGGGCTTTTTTCAGTCTGTACACAATGTTTGAGATGATGACCTCTGTTCTAGAATAGTGGTCTTGCAGTTCATTTCATATTGCTGTGATTTTAGTTTTTTTTTATTGCTTAAAATACATAAATCCTTTCATTTTCTTCTAAACATATTAGTTCTGTAATGTTTGCTATGTTTTGTCCGCATTATTAAAAGATCTCTCGATTCAAGGGCAGAAGTGTACATTTCTAAAGTTAGTTGACCCCCATCTTAAGGTGGGGTTACAATACCTGAATCCATTCATTCCAGTTGTTTCCCAAATTTGCATTTGATGCATTGATGTCAGGGAATGTTTTAGTTCAGTTGTTGCCACAAACCACTTTGACTACATGTTCATCGATCAGCACAACTCCAGGCTGCTGGAAGATCCTCTCTGTACCTGAAATATAAAAGATGTACAGACACAGCAAAGTCCTAAGTGACTTTGTGTTGAGCGCCATCATCAGCTTGACTTGCTGTGTAAAGCCCTGATGTGCCACCTTCCTTGAATGTCTGGCAGGATGAAGTTCTTTAGATTTGAGATCATCTGCAGTGGATGATCCAGAGGTCTGCTCAGTGTCATTCATGATCCCAGCAGCGTCTCAGGATGTCCATGTTGAATGATCAGTGACTGGCTCAGGGTTTCCATGTTGGGTAATCCAGGGCCAACTCAGGGTCATCTATGGTGGATGGGTTCTTGGGCTTGCTCAGGATTTCATGGAGGTCTAGTTCAGGATCAGGATTTTTCATGTTTTCCCCAAGAAGTCTTTCCAGTTCCTTTTCAATGGTTGTGGAGATTCTGTTGAGCAACTCATCTGGCATCTTTGATCTGGGCCAAATTATGGTTTGTTTCCAATGAGTGCTTGGTAAAGAGCCATCTTTATAGTCTCATTGTAACTGCTGTTCATTGCTCAGTAGAACTATGATGAGTGCTATGCTCAGTGGGCAAAGTTGTTGTTACACCTCCAGGTCATTAGCTTCAGCTTCATATCACCATTACTGTGTTCCATTTCAGCCTTGCCTCTGGAGGTGTCTGGATACTTCTTCCCAGAGTGTTCCCAGTTGTGAGCTGTGAATTCCCTTCCATTATCTGAATATGTGGAACCTTGATGTCTAGAAATCTGAGAGAAAGCTCATGGGCAACGTCAGCTGTTGTCTTGAATTTCAGAACATGAATGATTTGGAACTTAGTCAGGCTCTCCACGTGGTATAATATGAAATAACTTCCATCGTTCATAGTCTGAATGTCAGCCAGGTCTACATGTCTACGTTGGTTCAAGTTGTTGATGGTTAGGGTCTCACAACCACTGCTTTGCTGTATCCTGCCTGTGATGTTTTTCTATGCATTTCTCATAAACTGATGTACAGTCCTACAAGAGACTGGGATGTTTGCATACTTTTAAGAAAGATTCTCGAGTCTTTTCACCATGCTGAATTTCAATAACGGCTTGTTGCATGATGCCTAGGACTGCTTTCTTGGATAAGTAAGCACAGAAGTTTCCATGATCCAATATTCATTTCCCTGAAGTTTCTGTCTAGTTTTCCCACCCTTGAGGACAGCAATAATATTCTGTTCATGTTCAGCAGATCACAGAATGGCACAGCTCACAATAGTCATCCATCTTCAGTGTTTGCATATGTTATTCTGGTTAGCCAATTTATCACCAATGAACTGTTGACTGTTACTTGCCACACAAGCCTTTGAAGTCATCATGTTTACACCTCGAGTTGTGCCTTTATATTTGTGCTGTTATTGAGCAACTTGATACATGATAAGTTTGTACACTGCAACAGGCTTGAAAAATAAACCCATAAAGATTTTAAAACTCATACATAGCACTGGCCATTTCATGAAATAAGCTGTCAGGTGTCCATTTCGTGATCCATGCAATGGATTTTCCCAATTCAAGAAATTATTTCTACTAGTGCCTGTTAATTGTGTGTAACATAAAAATGATTATAGACAAGCAGTAGTGATTGTCAGGGAACTGTGCTGATCTTGTTCCTGCATTATCATTATCAGCTCGAAGGGCTGGATGGCCTGCTCCTGCTCCTATTTCTTATGTTCTTATGTTCTTATCATCAGTGATTGTCAGTAAAGCTGTGTTGATCCTATATTTTCATTGTTATCTTTTCTATTTAAAATACGAAGTAGCTTTTTAAAATATAATCTTCAGATCCAGCAGCTGGTTATCAATAAAAGAGGCACTATTTAATTTCTAATGCTATGGTAAAGGCATTCTAACTTAATCACTTTCTAGACTGATACCGAGGAATTCTGAGGTTTATTGGTCCTCAGAAGTCTGCACTGCAGGATCTGGTCCTCATCAAGATGATGATATGGAGGGAGGAGAGTCTTTGTGGAAGTCTCCAGAGATTGTGCATTGCTCAGAAGTTGAATTGTTAATTTTATAACCCTTTATTTCACCATGTTCAAACAGTTGTGCTGCGGTGACCTTGCATTTCTGCCAATGTATCATCCGTCAGCATTAGTCTATGGTGTTGAATAGCAATGCTGATATTGTAGCAGACTGATGGAATGTTTTAGATGATGTAGCAGTTTACATTTTGGGGGAGACTTTCTAGAAAAAAGCTTTGTTATTGTCAAGTGGGCAGCAGTTCTTTGGTTCTATTGTAATTTTTTTGTACAGTTCATTCAAAGAATGAAACCGTTCCGTTACTAATTTTGTCATAATTTTACAGTAAGATTTATGTTCAGTGTCAGGGAATAGTTGTTTTTCTAGAGTCTAGTTGATATTTAAAACAAAACATTGGTTCTTGTGGTGAATGCCAAGTCATGGATTTTTTGAAATGAGAGCTCAACTTTGTTTCTGGACAGGACAGAGATGATCTTGCACTAAAGATATGGCCCAGTATAAAATTATCAGGGTCAGAGTGGTCTCCTGGTTTCAGTGGCCTGGGAGGTTCAAGATGAATCTCCTAAATTTGTTCTCCCTCCTCAACCTGAGATTGGCCTAGAGTTACCTGATTTTTCTCTTGCTTCTCCAAAAAAGGTCTGGTAGCAGACTGGTTATGTTAACTGGACTAGTAATCCAAAGAGAAGAACTTAACTCCCACAAGGATAACCAGGGAATTTAAGTTCAGTTAATTAAGTTACTCTGGAATCAGAAAGAGATATCAGGTATCAGTAATGTGACCTTGAAACTAATGGATTGACTTCAGAACCCACTTGGTTCACTAATCTCCTTTTTGGAAAGGAAATCTGCCATTCTTACCTGACTTGGCTTTTGTGATGCCAGATCCACTGCACTGTGACTCTTAACTACCCTCTGGCTCACTAGGCCATTGCATTCAGTTTATCAAACTTTATTTAAAAATTTCTTTATGGGATGTGCGTTTCACTGGCTAGGCCAACATTCATTGCCCATTCCTAGTTGTCCTTGAGGAACAAAGAACAACCCAGCACGGGAACCAGGCCCTTCGGCCCAACGAGCCCACGCCGCCGCATCTTCCTACACCTACTCTGCCCTGTGTGTATGTGAGTGGAACCCCTAATGTAGCCAGATTCAGGGGAGAATAGTGTCAATTTGGTGCACCAATCAGCCTAAGAGCACATCTTTGGGGTGTGGGAAGAAACTGGAGCGCCCGGAGGAAACCCACGCAACCACAGGGAGAATGCACAAACTCCCACAGACACAGGCCCAAATCCCTGTATCTGCACAGCTAGCAGTGATAGTCACTGAGCTGTTGTGGCGCCCGTCTGCTGGTCCAGGATTAAGCACACACAACGACACGAAGTACTAGGCCACTCCCGGAACCTCCAAGAGCAGCCCACGCATGACCCACCGTGTGCATGCCCCTCGTTTGACAACAAGGTGGACCGACACCTGTGGAATAAAAAGACAAAACGTTAACATGTAATAAAACATTTCCAGAAGTGGTGATGAGCTGCCGCCTTAAACTGCTGCAGTCACTGAGCAATGGAAAATATCTTAATAAAATCAGATTGGCCACCTGGTATTAACCAAGGCATCAGATGTTACAAATGGTTTTCCCGACTCAGTCAACTTTGCAAAAACCCCCCTCACTAATATCTGTGATTTTGCTAGACTTGGTAGAGCTGGCCGACAGACTAGTTCAACAATAACCTTGCAGTTATAATCTCAAATCATACCCATCAACCAACATCCCAGACTTCTCCAGGGAGATTGCCACTACCTTCAATTAAGGTGGACAGTGAATGCTAGATTTACCAGTGTGCTGACATCCTGTAAAGGAACAAAAAACGAAATAATAGTTTTGGGTAGAAAGGGAATCTATATATCATTATTTTCATGAGAAGCAGCAAATTTTACTAGGGCAACATGACGGCTCACTGATTATCACTGTTTGCTGTGCACTTACAGGGACCCAGATCGGATCTCCAGCTTGGGTCAATGTCTGTGGGAGTTTGCACATTCTCCCCATGCTTGCGTGGGTTTTCTCTGGGTGCTCTGGTTTCCTCCCACACCCCAAAAATGTGCTTTTAGGCTGGTGTCAATAAATTGTCCCTAAATTGGATCTCCCTTAATCTGGTGCACATATAATTCCCTAAATTTGTGGAGTCCACTAGAGATAGACAAAAGTCGTAGGTAGAAGAAAGACTTGAATAAGGCATTCACTGCATGTTAAATTGGGCGGCGTGGGCTTATAGGGCTGAAGGGCCTGTTTCCTGCGCTGTGCTGTTCTTTGTTCTTTTTTCTTTTGAGTTGTTTGCAGGCATCCAAGCCATGTGATTCTGATTTATACCATGTAGGGAATGGTGCCACTTATTGGATCCTCACCAAGCAGCTCTCTTCCTCCCCCTGTAGTAGGGCAAGAACAGATTCCTACAGATTGAAAAAGCAAAGAGTATCTCCCTCTCCTCACTGAACTCATGCTGGTGCACTGAGTGTGTCTTCTGGACCAGCTGAGCCCAGGTACACTTTCCTGGCAGAAGCCAGTTTCCTTAATTAACTGTTGAAGTTGCTATGAGTGGGTAGCTTCTATTTCCCTGCCTAAACCCTTGAATGAGACTTGTAATTTAAACAGCACTTGCAGTTATATAGCAATAATAGATTTTTTAGGAAGATATACAGCTCACCAAACTCTCATTCCTTTTATGTCGCACACCAGCCCATGTCGTCCCCATAAACCCTTGATCAAATTATGCTCTGGGCAGTCATAGATGTTGTAATAAGATGCCCGTTTAAGGGGAGTTTCGCAGAGAAGCATATTTCATCATCTTGTCAACATGTTGATGGACTGATGAATGCTACCTAAACACATTTATACTGATGAAAATGTTCTGGATGAGGGGGTCATTTCCTGCTTGAAAAATAAATTGGTGATAAAGCAACTGTTGCTATAATGGACTGGATCGGTAGTGGATGAACAAAGTGCTAATGTTTGGGAAGCGTAGTTGACTATAAATGTTACTCTGCTCTTTCTCATGTAAAGTTCTGGCATATATCCATCAACTAAAAAC
Organism: Carcharhinus amblyrhynchos; assembly: GCF_965287045.1. Lineage (NCBI taxonomy): Eukaryota > Metazoa > Chordata > Chondrichthyes > Carcharhiniformes > Carcharhinidae > Carcharhinus > Carcharhinus amblyrhynchos. Next base: position 49,852 of record NW_027650564.1, on the reverse strand, counting down.
ATTCTGCCTTTTGACTCGCTGGTATCTAGTCTACATTGGGACAAAGAGGCTATGAAGGTAGTTTGAAAATTAAATAGAATTGGATTACTCTGAAAAGCTCAGCCCTCCTTATGGTGAATTCACTGTTGTACAGAAAATCTCAGTTCAGACTTTTCTAAACTGTCATCCTGCAACCAGATGTCTGAAATGGCTATCAGTCTGTACTTTTATTTGCACTATCTGTTTTGTCTTGACTTATGTAGATTCAGGTAGTCTTTTGTTGTATCTTTTTATTATTTTTGAAGCCTATAGCCTTATCTACTAATGTACTATTAGATTTGTACTCTCTATCCTTCCCTGTCATGATCTATCATTTGCCATGTGAATACCTTTCTCTCTTGTCCCTAGTCTTTGATTTACTATATCTTCCCTTACTGCCCCCTTCCCTACTTCCCTTGGTTGCAGTTCACTTGAATACTTGTCTCAGTATGGTTCAGTTGGAGACACTCTCAATGCTATTGCCCCCAAGTACCCCAGAACTAATGTCGGTGCCCATGAACTGGAACCTGCTTCTCCCACAACAGCCTTTGAACTACGCCTTTGTTTCTCTAATCCTTTTTACCCTGAGCCAATTTGCAAGTTGCTAAGGTGATTATTAAGGTAATAATCTAGAGATTATTACCTTTGGGAGTTTGCTTCATTTTATGCCTAGCTCCTCACATTGACTATGCAGAATCTCCTTCCTCGTCCTGTGTATGTCAGTGCTACCTGCATGGATCACGATTACAAGATCACCTTCAACTCCAAGTTCTTCAGTCCAGAGCAATGTCCTGAACCTTGGCACCAGGCAAGCAAAGTAAGAGATCTCACAACACCAGATTAAAGTTTGTTTGGTAGCACAAGCTTTCGGATTGTTGCTCCTTCTTGTTCACAAACAGGGCATAAATAGACATAGACTCAACTTACAAGGTTGGAATGCAAGTCTTCACAGGTAATCAAGTCTTTACAGGTATAGACAATGCAAGTGGCGAGAGGGTTAAGCACAGATTGAAGAGGTGTGAATTGTCTCCAGCCAGGACAGTTAGTGAGATTTTGCAAGCCCAGGCAAGTTGTGGGGGCTACAGATAGTGTGATGTGAACCCAAGATCCCGGTTGAGGTCGTCCTCGTGTGGAATTTGGCTATCAGTTTTTGCTTGGCGATTCTGCATTGTCATGTGTCAAGAAGGCCCTTGGAGAACGCTTATCCGAAGATCAGAGGCTGAATGCCCGTGACTGCTGAAGTGTTCCTCGACAGAAAGGAAACATTCCTGCCTGGTGATTGTCGAGCAGTGTTCATTCATCCATTGTCATAGCGTCTGCATGGTCTCGCCAATGTACCATGTCTCGGGCCATCCTTTCCTGAATCATATCAGGTAGGCAACGTTGGCCGAGTCGCAAGAATATGTACCGTATACCTGGTGGATGGTGTTCTCATGTGAGATGATGGCATCTGTGTCAATGATCTGGCATGTCTTGCAGAGATTGCTGTGGTAGGGTTGTCATGTTGTGGTTACTGTTCTCCTGAAGACTGGGTAATTTGCTGCTGACAGTGGTCTGTTTGTAGGCAAGAAGTGGGGGTGGCCTTGGTGAGATGTTCATCTTCATCAATGACATGTTGAAGGCTCCAGAGAGGATGTCATAGCTTCTCTGCTTCAGGAAGTAGTGGATGATGAAGGGTACCCTGTCTACCATGTTCTGTGTTTGCCTTCTGAGGTGGTGGGTGCGGTTTTTTTGCTGTGGCGCATCAGAACTGTCAATAGAGCATCATAACCTGTTCTTATGAGGATGCCTTTCAGTGTCTGTTGCAATCCCCCTCATCTGCCAGCAACACTGCCTTCTGGAGTTTTGCTTTTTGCTTCAGAACAGTGTTAATTTCCCCCCATTTGCACTGTTTCCTAATATCACTATGTTCCTTAATGACCTCTTATTGCCACAGCGCCATGATCAATTACCTCATCTGGGGTGAGGTTGAATGGTGTTGGGAGTCAAGTTGGCTGTTCTTGTTTTGGAATGGATAGAAAGCTAAAGTTCCAACCAGTCCAGTTCAGCCAGAGACCATGATTAGCAAGGTTTTGGAGTTTGTGCTTGGGATTGAAAATGACCATATCAGCCATCTCGGGAAATAGCACATCTGAGGATACCAATCAAATGGTTTGATGGCAGAGAGGCAGATAAGGACCAAGACAGGTGCTGAAATAGAACTGGGTGCCATCAGTATATTTGTGAGAGCCTACCCTGTAATGCAGTGACAGAAAATTTCAATCATGAAGAGGAGGATGCCACAGGTTGATACTTTATAATCCAGGGGTGATGGTGTAGGCTTGAGAAGAGGAATTATTTGTTAGAAATGCTCTGGTTCCAACTGGACATATATGAATGTAATCAATTAGGGACAATGTGATTGAGCCATACAGTAGAGGAGAGACATAGGAGAGGATGATCTGGTAAACCATGTTAAGTGCTGTGGATTGGTACATTATCCCTCCTCAGCCTGAGTCATTCAAAACGTAATTCATGACTCTGGATCGGGCCATTTTGAAAGAATTTAAGCAGCAAATTGCAAGGAATATGGGCATGAATTTGAGACACAATGGTTACTTATAAAGACAGATAGAGGGTGGACTTTTTGAAGAACAACATGATGAAAAGGGATGGAGAAGAGTGCCAGGCTATTGACTATACTTTTTCATCTGTTTCTCTGTAGCAAAATCATTATTCTTCCTGGCTCTTCTTTCAACACGTACGTCCCACAGTGAAAGAATAAGACTAAACAGACCTAAAATGTATTTAAATTCCAAAATCAACTTGTCTGATATGAAGATGGCTGAACAGGGAAAAAAAACAAGGGTAATCCATGAAAATTTCTGGACGATTGGGGAACTGGAACAATTTGAACTCAATCTAGCAGAATATCCAGTTACAGGCATGAATGACCAAGTGTGACAAACCAACTTCTCTCACATAGGAAATGTTAATCAAGTGCCACCTAGCGGCATGACAAAATGACAGTGCTGTTTTGTATTCATTGTGAGTAGTTAATGTATTCCAAGCTTGGTTCAAATGTTTCTGGGTTTCTTTGTTTTCGTGAATGAAGGCAAGTTTGTCTTCATCTTCCCTGTTAAATGTAATAACCCCTGCATTTAAAAAAAACCTCTTTCTGCTTCTTCTTTCTTACGTCTATGACTATGTATAATTTATATTCAAATTACCGATCTGCTTTCATTTCAGGAAAATGCTGATAGCCACCCCAACCGCCCACCCTGGGATATCGAGAGACTCAGCAACGTGTTCTGTGGCCGGGAGGGCACAGGGGTGGTATTAAGGGGAGTCCTGTGGAAGGTGGGCTGGGAGGGTCCAGCCTGGGGGGAGGTGTGTATGAGTGAAAACCATGGTAGTGTCAGGACAAAGTTAGTGCTTCTGTTTCCCAGAAACTAGAAGTTGTAATTCTTGTAACTTTTTCTGGGTAATGATTGCTGTATGAATCATCCAAAGCTTGCAATTAATATCGCATTTTCAGATGGTCCCCAGTGCAGAGTAATTACCCAAAGAAAGTTTGAACTTCCTGAGCAATTGCAGTGCAGTCCTTACCTGGGAACCTTGTGTGGGCAGTGCGGTGGGAGTTGTGAGGGATTCCCCTGTGCATCTTTGGGACCCTGGAGCTTGGAGGTTACAGACCAATGTTTTCTGGCTTTAAATCAAAAAACTTGCTCTGATCTGTCCAGTGGAACATTTCTTAAGGATAGAAGATTTTTTCCCCATCGATTGAATTTTGATCAGTTGAATATCTGAAGTTTTGGTGGTAGCTGATCAGAAAATCTGGCGTTTTGGGATTCTTTAGAAATCCCAGTCAAGGAACTTTTTTGGTTTGAATTCCAATCTATTTTCAGAAAGTCTGCGTCTTGTTCTGCCTTTTAACCATGTCATGGCAGGCATGAAACAAACAAGCAAAAGCCTCGGTGAATGGGAAGGAATGGTTCCACTCTTCATTCTGTAGTTAACCATTAAAATGGTACTTGTCAAACTGCAAATGGTGAGATCTGATGTTTTCTATGTATATTCCTTTACATTTTTGCTAAACATGTGGGCTGGTGTTGGTCAGTCTATAAAAGAAATGCAGTGTGTAAAACGATTTGTGTAGGAAGTTAAGCTATTTAAAGTAAAATGGAGAGCCTGCATCCCTTCGAAGCAGCAGTTCTATGTATAATGAACTGGAGGGAATTTCTAACAGTTTGTAGAGTTGTTGAAAGTGTCTATGGTAGTCCACCTTGTACAATTTATTGTTGGATTTTTAAATGCGTGTCCTTATAGTTTATTATAATCTCACTGGAAGAAGCTTGGTAGATATTAACAAAGCAATAACAAAAGATTGATGCTGCAAATACTTTAGCAAGGTTTTTGCACAAACTTGTGTCAAAGCAGTGAAACTTTTGCTAGCACAAGATAGCTGACAGCCCCATGGCTAATTTGGGAGTCCAGATGGGAATAATTGCATTTCTCATCAGTATCTAAAAACAGTAACATACACTATTAATACTCCTATTTGCACAATATGTGTATGCTTAACTTCTCCCCATACTTGGAGAAATGGTAAGAGGATCAGCATTGTCCAAACCTTGCATAGTGTTTTATGCGTTGATTTCTAAATAGTGCTAGATGTTAAACACTCATTTGTACATTTGCCTGTATTGTGCAAGAGAATCATAAATTCCCTACAGCATTGAAGAAGGCCATTTGGCCCATCAAATCTGTGCTGACCATAATCCTACCAAGTCCTATTCCTGTAACTCTACTTATTTACCCTGTTAATCCCCCTGACATTAATAGTCAATTTAGCATGGCCTATCAACCTAACCCACACATCTTGGACTGTGGGGTTGGCGTGGGGGGGGTGGTAGAAAGCAGACCACCTAGAGGAAACCCACGTAGACACAGGGAGAACTTGCAAACTCCACACAGTCAGAATTGAACCCGAGTCCCTGGCATTGAGGCAGCAGTGCTTACCACTGTGCCACCGTGCCAAGTGGATCAAGTGTCAATACATGAACATTTAGAGACAGCAAAATATCATAAGGTTTGGGCTGACTATGAAAAGGACCATCCAGTTTAAGAATAATTAACTGGGGGAAAACCAACATTAGAGCAGGAATGGATCTGCGTTGAATAAATAAGTCAGAAGTTGGCAGAGAAAATGGTAGCCGAGCAGTTATTTGTTATAGTTTAACCATTAGTCACAAGTAGGCTTACATTCACACTGCAATGAAGTTATTGTGAAAATCTCGTAATCACCACACTTTAGTGCTTATTTGGGTACACTGAGGGAGAACTTAGCATGGCCAGTTCATCTAACCTGCACATCTTTGGACTATGGGAGGAAACTGGAGCACCTGGATGAAATCCACGCAGACACGAAGAACATGCAGACTCCGCACAGACAGTTACCCAAGCCAGGAATTGAACCTAAGTCCCTGGCGCTGTGAGACATGCCTTGACTATGATTGAAAAACCTCTTTTTTCAATCATAGTCAAGGTATGTTCCCTCAAAAGGGAAAGTTAGGACAAACAAAGCCTGAGCTCCCTGGATGATAGAGAAATTAAGATAAAGAAGAAGGAAAAAGTGTGCTTAAAAATATGTCAGTAGAAAATACAATTGAGAACCAGGCTGATCTGGAGGGTTCAGAGGGCAGGTGCAAAAGAAAATAAGAGAAGCAAAGAATTTGCAAATAGATTAGCTGCCAACGTAAAAGGGAATCCCAAAGTTTTTTATAGGTATAAAAATAATGAAAGGATGGTAAAAGGAGTATAACTGATTAGGGACCAAAAAGGTGACTTGTGCATGGAGCCAGAGAGCATAACTGAGTATTAAGTGAATAATTTGCATGTTTTTAACACGGTAGAATATCTACCAGACCACAGTGAAAGAGGAATTAATTCAAACACGAGAAAGGTTTAAAATTACAGAGGAGAATGTATCTGTTCTTAAGTGTCTGTGTTTAAATGTGCTTAAGACACCAGGACTGAATGAGATACATCAAAGGATACTGACGGAAATGAGAGTGGTAATTGTAGAAGTGTTGGATGTTTTTCAGTCTTTCTTAGACTTGGGTGTTTCCATAGACTGGAGACTTAAAAATGTTGCACCCTTGTTCAAAAAAGGATGGAAAGATAAGAACAGCAACTACAGACCAGTCTTGTTTAACGTCAATGACGGGAAAACCTTTGGAAACAATAATTGAGGGCAAAATTAATAGTCGTATGGAAAAATGCAGGTTAATTACAGAAAACGAGCACAGACTTGCTCAGGGAAAATCATGTTTAACAAACTTGCTACAGTTTTCTTTGTAGAAGTAAGAGGGTTTTGATGAAGAAAATGCAGTTGATGTGCTGTACGTGGACTTCCATTAGACAGAGCTTGCATTGAATTTGTTAAACCTAAGCTGAAGTATTATGTCCAGTTTGGGCTGTCACACTTTAAGAAGGATGTGGAAACGTTGGGGAGCATCACAGAAATGATTCTAGGGATGAGGAACTTCAGTAATGAAGGTAGATTTGATAAGTTAGGACTGTTTTCCCAGAAGCAAAGAAGCCGAGTAAAAGATTAGGTACATGGATTCAAAATTGGGGGGGTCTGGATAGAGCAGATGGGTGAAATTGTTCCCACTCATGAAAGGGTTGAATAAGAGGGCACAAATTTACAGTAATTGGTAAAACAACTAAATGACCTGAGAAAAAACATTTCCACACAGCAAGTGGTTAAGGTTTGGACTGCAGTGCCTGAGTGTGGTGGAGGTAGGTTCAGTTGAAGCATTCAAAGGTTAACTATTATCTGTGGAAGATTGTGGGGAGAAGTTGGGTGTGAATGGTAATAAATGAATTGCTCGTTTTGAGCAATCCCCACAGTACAAAAAGAGGCCACCCAGCTCACTAAGCCTGCACTGATTAACCAAAAGAGCATCACACCCAGACCCTCCCCTCTGCCGTATCCCTATAACGCCACACATTTATCATGGCCAATCCATCTAACCTGCACATCTTTGGACTGTGGGACGCAACCCACTCAGACACTGGGCAAATGTGCAAACTCCACACAGACGTTCATCTAAGACCAGAATTGAACCCAGGTCCCTTGTGCTATGAAACAGCAGCAGTGCTAGCCGCTACGCTTTCCTGTGGTTCATGAGCAGTTTCTATTGGATTACAGTGGCCTTGAGCTCTAACAAGAAACACTGAAAAGCATTTAAAAAGGAAGATTATATTTTCCTGTTGTTTACAAAATAAGTGAGTAATTAGCCATCATACACAAAGAATCTTTGATAACTTCCCTGGCAATTGACCTCATTTGAAAAAAATACCAGCTTCTAAATTTCCTCAATATACCTATTTATAGCAATGAACTTTTATAGGGTAGGCCAGATAATGCATAGTTCATCTCTTAGCTGAATAATTTTGTTTTTGTTTGAATGGTAGAATGCTTTTGTCTTTATAGGACAGTACAACTAACTTGCTATGGGCAACAACAACACGATCATTTATGATTTAATGCTTGTAAAGTATTTTGGGTCAGATCAAGAGACCCCAAGTTGAAATCTGAGAAGACTATAAGGATTTTATGTGTCAGTTGGAACATAGACGAAGTGAGGAAATTGCAGCACTTATTGCTTTTGGAAGAAAGAGAGATTCTTTGTCTTCCTCTTTTCTGACATTCTGTGGCATTTGTGTTCATAAAGCTCAGGACCTCAAAGTTTGGAAATTGCCTAGACTTTGGCCTCCTATCACAAACCATCTTCTTTCATGAGTGTACTGCAGTTGCTTCTGCAAGCTGCCTCCGCAATCTGCCTCTGCACCAACCTCATGCTATCTACTATCTGGGCAAGAAGGCGATGCTGGCCTTCATTGGGGCATTGAGTGCAGGAATTGGAACATCATGTTGCAGTTGTTTAAGACTTTGTTAGGCCGCATTTGGAGTATTGTGTACGATTCTGGTCACCACGCTATCAGAAGGATGTTGATGCATTGGAAAAGGTGCAGAAGAGATTTACCAGGATGTTGCCTGGTTTGGAGGATAGGACTATGAAGAAAGGTTGAACAAACTTAGATTGCTTTTATTGGAGCATCAGAGGATGAGGGGGGACCCAATAAAGGCTTACAAGACAGGCTTGGAAAGGGTGGATAGTTGGAATCTTTTTCCCAGGGTCAAAGGGTCAATTATTCGGGGGTTGGGTGATGAACGTAGGTTGAAATGAGAGGAGGAAAGCTTAAAAGAGATGTAAAGGGCAAGTTTTTCACACAGAGGATGGTAAATGCCTGGGATGCGCTGCTGAGGAGACAGTGGAAGTAGATTCTATAACAACATTTGAGGCATCTGGATAGATACACAAATAGGCAGGGAATAGAGGGATATGGACCACATCAAGGCAAGAAAATATTAGAGAGGCATTTGTGTTGGCCCAGACCTAGTGGCCAAAAGGCCTGTTCCTACACTCTACTGTACTTTGTACTAAAAGTCATTTTGATTTTTTTATTGCCTGCAATTTTATTTACTTCAGTGCTATCTCAATCTATCTTCCATTTACTGCCCCCCATGAATTTCAGCCTATTCAAATCTTTATTGCCCAAATCATTTCCCAGACTGCATTCCATTCTCCCAATTACACATGCTCTCAGTGACATATGTTGATTCTGAAGGAGCGTCAATTGTAGATTGCATAGCTCTAACCAATGTAGTAAAATGTACATATAGCGCGTCTTAAAATTACTGGGAATAGGATTGAGAAAAGCTTGGGGAAGCCATGGAGGAGATGGAAAAACGAGGGATGCTAGGGTGGGAGCAAAATCGGGAAACGGTTAACTAGTAAAGCTGTAGTGACAGCTGAACAAATAATCTCCATGTTGGTGATATATGCAAGAGCTTCTTGCGCTTGTTGGAGGTGAGGATGAAAGAAGAGGGTGAGAGATTCGAGGGAAGTGGTTGATATAGAAAAAAAATGAGTCTGGGCCACCATATGATCTAAGCATAGTGAGCAGTTTTAGCAGAGAAGATGGTGCTTCACCTGGTCAAGTCAGATCTTGTGGACAGCTGAACTCAGGGGAATGGATGGTTTTGCCAGAAATGGTCATGTTTACGAATCTTGGACTTGAGGAATCAAAAATGGGTAGAATTGTCAATTATGGGGAAAGCTCAGGAATAGCCAAGATGAGAAATGGTGAAGCTTTCACGAGCTGAAGGTATTGATAGTGAAGGTGAGAAAATGGTTTGTGTACTTGAGCTGCTGGAGATATTATGTGAGTGCTGTGCATTGTATTAGTCAGTTGGGTGTTTGAGTGTACAGTTGTTAAACAGAGTTTTTTTTGTGAAGTAGGTGCTGAAGGAAGTTAACTGAAATGTGAAGGTTATGAGGAAGCTGACAGTGATGGTGCAGCAGTGATCAGAATCTTGTGACCAAAAGGGGGTATAGTGGTTAGCATTGCTGCCTTCCAGCACCTGGGATCCAGCTTCAATTCCAGCCTTGGGTGACTCTGGAGTTTGCACGTTCTTCCCACATCTGCATGGGTTTCCTCTGGGTGCTCCAATTTCATCCCACATTCCAAAGATGTGTAGGTTAAGTGGGTAAGCCATGATAAATGTGCGGGATTACAGGGATAGGACAGAGGAGAAGGCCTGAGTGGGATGCTCTTTTGTAGAAGCAGTGCAGACTTCATGGGCTGGATGGATTTTTTTCTGCACTGGAGGGATTTTAAGCGGTGAGTTTGAGTGAGCATGTGTAGTGATTAAAATGGAGATTCATGAAGGATTGGAGGGAAGTGAATTTGGGGGAGAAGGTGTAAAAGAATCTGGGATGCAGCTTGAAGTCACCAAAAGTTAAGAAGCCACTTAGAACTGAGGTTGAGGGAGCATAAAGAGAAGAACATATTGAGGTAATGCTTGGGCTGGGGCAGTACAAATTGTTTTTATGATGCCAGGAGACTACTTTTAGGTTACAGCTATTCTGGATGACTTCTTGAGCAGAAGCTGTTCTGTCAATGGTGAGAAGTTTCTCGGCAGTTTATTTATTACTGCAGAGATCTTCCAGCTCTCATGAAGGACATTTTAATTCCAACAGCCATTACTGTATTATTTATTTTTGAAGATATACCTTTGATTTTGCAGATCTTATTCTATAATGTGCAGCATTTACACTCTTGTGCCTTAGTCTAAAGCTTTTTAATGCACATTGAGCCATTTAAGTCAATTTGATTTCAGTGATCAACGGAAATGTAATATAGTTTACTGGGTTTTTTTACACGTTCTTGTGGTTATGTTTTTGAATGGCATTTGTGAATTCTGAGCATTTAGCTTCTGCTCATATTAATGCCACTTTATTTGCATTTTCTTCCTTCAGGGTGTGGATGTGACCAAGGTAGAAGTAGCTGGTCGGAAGGCCATTCACTTTGCAGCAGATTGTGGTCAGCGTGATGTTCTGGAGTTCCTGATTCATATGGGAGCAGAGATTAATGTAAGATATATTTAAAACAGACACCATGCCGGACATTTAATTGTTTTACATATATGTGCATTTTTTAGCATGATTGGGAATTTTCTTGATTTTCTCACATCCCTCACCCAGTTCCTGATTACTTTCTCCACCCAGATGTTTGAAAAGAACACTAGATATTGTTCAATAAAATGGCCAAGTAGTACACATTAATATTAATAACAGCATGGTTGCATTCTCAAAATGCATGTTTAAAAAGTTAATTGGACTAAATGAACAAGTTGTCAGGTCCAGCTTGTATGCAACCTCAAGCACAGAAGTTTGGATGGAAGTTGATAGAGGTTGCAACCAGAATTTTCCAAAGATGTTTATGATCAGGAATTAAGGCTGACTGAGTCTGCCTACCAGTAGCACATACATGGTCAGAAATTTAGGTGTGAGATGTCCATAATTGTCCATATTGGTTCGATAGCCAGAAAATTGTGGCAAACACCTCTGAAAGATTGGGGGAAAGGCAAATTGTGCGGAGGGTGTGGAGAGTCTGCAGAAGGATCTAGATAGGCTGGGCGAATGGGCCAGGAAATGGCAAATGGAATTTAATGTTGGCAAGTGTGAGGTGGTCCACTTTGGTAGGAAGAATGGTAGGAAGGACTATTACTTACATGGTGAAAAACTGCAGCAGGCGACGGTGCAGAGGGACCTCGGGGTCCTTGTGCATGAGTCGCAAAAACCCAGCTTGCAGGTGCAGTAGATGGTCAGGAAGGCGAATGGGATGCTGGCCTTCATAGCGAGGGGGATTGAATATAAAAGTAGGGAGGTCTTGCTGCAGCTGTATAGGGCATTGGTGAGGCCGCAGCTGGAGTACTGTGTGCAGTTTTGGGCGCCGCACCTGCGCAAGGATATTTTGGCCCTGGAGGGAGTGCAGAGGAGGTTTACTAGGCTGATACCGGAGTTGAGGGGATTGAGCTATGAGGAGAGGCTGAATAAACTAGGCTTGTACTCGTTAGAGTTTAGAAGAATGAGGGGAGATCTCATTGCGACGTATAAGATGATGAATGGTATGGATAGGATAGAGGTGGAGAGACTCTTCCCGCTCAAAAAAGACAGTAGGACTAGGGGGCACAGCCTCAAGATAAAGGGGAGGCGGTTTAGAACGGAGTTGAGGAGGAACTTCTTCACTCAAAGGGTGGTGAATCTCTGGAATTCTCTGCCCGTTGAAGTGGTGGAGGCTGCCTCGCTAAATATTTTTAAGAAGCGGGTTGATGGGTTCTTGATGAGAGGGGATTAAGGGTTATGGGGAGAGGGCGGGAAAGTGGAACTGAGCCACGACAGATCAGCCATGATCTTATTGAATGGCGGGGCAGGCTCGAAGGGCTAGATGGCCTACTCCTGCTCCTATTTCTTATGTTCTTATGTTCTTATGAATTTCTCATCAGGATACCTACCTAAATGGTAGATTAGGAAATTTGCTTTGTGCTGCTGAAGAGGCTGGAAGGTGCCAAGAATTATGCTACTCTGTGGAAAAGGGATGTATCAGGGAATTATAGACCAGCTAATTTTGTGTTTTGTTACTCAGTAGGGTTGTGATCTTCGAAATTCAGTACCCAGTAAGCTTAATGTGTTTAAGACTGAAATCAATAGATCTTTTGGCTACTATGGAATTAAAGAATGTGTGCGTGACCCATAGGTGGAATTGAGGTAGGTGATCAGCCATGCGCTGTTGAATGATGGAACAAGGTCAAAGGGCCAAATGTCCTACTCCAGCACCTATTTCTTGTGTTGTGATTAGAGTAGGCAGCTCCAACATCAGAGCTATGATAGATGAGATGTGCTGGCTGCCTGCTTTCTTTGCTGTAATGTCTATGTTTTTGTATAGGAGGCTATATTAGGCCAAAATAGTACATTGGCTTGGTAAAGCATGTTTCATTCAACACACAGCACAGCCAGCTTCAAATCAAACTGATGAGTCATGATTTCTACAGTGTGGAATGTCACCTTTATTTGCATTGAATATAAAAGGCACTCAATGGGATAGTGCCAGCACAAGCCTCATTGTAATATATAATTTCAAGTATTTAGTTCCAAGCCTATCTAAGGGATGACATGATGAATATACTGTTTTGACCTTATGATGAATTATTTTAAATTAGAAAAAAGGCTTTCAGGGTTGACATCAGGATATGCCTCTTTACACAAAAGGTAACGGAAAATCTGGAACTCTTTCCCCGAAAAGTTTTGGAGATCAGACAATTTAAAAAAAAATCAAAACTAAAGATGATGACTATTAGTTAGGCAAGAGCATTAGGTGATTTGGAGCCAAAGGATATAAGTTGAAATAGATTGGCCATGAATTTGGATATAAGTAGAGGCTTGAGGCATTGAATGGCCACCTCTTCTTGTGTTAAGAATTAATACTTTTTTTATTTGATTATCTTTTATGAATTAATTATGTCTTGTAGTTTGTAAAATGTATTATAAAGCATTAGCATCTGATGAGACAGTTTTCACAGCTAAATTGGTAAGATGAAAAGGTCTTAGAAACATTGCACTGAGTTACTAGCTGATTTTCTCACCTAGATAAAATGATTTTAACATGCTTGCTTTAGCACGGCAGTACATTTTAAATGCATAGAGCTAGACCAATGCAAATCATTTAAATGTTTCTTTCATTAAGACAGGCACAAGTAAAAATGCTATTTGCATATGTCAATTTTCTGTTATTCTAATCTATTATTCATTTAAATGAAATTGATTGTAGCAGCAGTCCCTTGTGCCTGCCTCATTCCTCTACTTCCAGGCTCGAGGGGCTAGATGGCCTACTCCTGCTCCTATTTCTTATGTTCTTATGTTCCTTTGTCTTTCTTCTAAAATAGCTATTATTCAGGTTTGGTGAATGAGTTGTTTCAGAATGAGGGATAGTCATATAGACATCATTCTTCTATTCACTATTCAAACACTCAGTGAGCAATCCACCCTAAACAATCTATGAAAGATCTATCAGAATTCCCTAAATTCTAGAACAGCCCCAATGGATTGAAAAGTGGAAAATTAACATCGCTATTCGAGAAAGGTATTGAGAGAAAACCAAGCTATATAGGCAAGTTACCTTGACATCAGCAATAGGGTAACTAGTAGAATCTATTGTTAAGGAGGTGGTATCAGGGTCTTTGAATATCACAATATGATTAGGGAGGGTCAACACTGTTTTATGAAGATGAAATTTTGTTTGACAAATCTTAATTTTTTTCTGAGTCTTTAATTAGTAGGGTAGATGAGGAAGAACTGGTGGATGTAGATTATTTGCTTTTTTTGAATTTTGATAAGGTAGAACATTGCACATGTAGGATTCATGGAGCTGGGGGACTGGATTGAAGATTGGTCAACACACAGAAAACAGTTGGAATAAATGTCATTTTCAGGTTGCAGATTGTAACTAATGGGTGCTTCACTGGAGGATTGTGAAACAAAATAAAATGCCAAGCTATATGAGAAATGGAAGGTCAGATAACCAAATGCGATGGGTTTTAAGGAGTGTCTTAAAGGAAGATGGCAAGATAAAAAGGTTCATGGAGGAAATTCTAGAGATTGCGATCTAGGCAACTGAAGGCACATCCACTGACAGTGATGTGACTAAAATCAGTGATCAAGTGGCCAGAATTATTTACCCCAGTCCAACGCCGGCATATCCACATCAGAATTATGAGCCCAGATACCTTGGGTTATGGGGCTAATGGAGGTCACAGGGGTAGGGAGGGGTATGGCCATGAAGGAGTGAGAATTGTGAAATCAAGATTTTACTTGACAGGGAGCCAATGTAGGTCAGCAAGCACAGGGTTGACATGGAAATCGGACTTGGTGCAAGTTAAGTAATAGGCTGCAGGCTTTTGGATGACCTCTATTACCATGGGTGGAATGTATGAGACCAGCCAGGAGCATTGGATAGTCAAATCCTTTGGGGATCTGTGCACTTGCACGCAAGGATCTCTCATTTCATCTATCCCTCTCAGTATATTCCCATTTATTGTGTATTTCCTTTTACTGTTTGACCTCTCTAAATGCATTACCTCACAAGTATCAGAGCTGAACTCCATCTGCCACTACCCACTCCTCCGACCCATCTATATCATTTTGGAGCTTACAACTATCCACTGGAAGGCCAATTCTTGTGTCATCTGCAAATTTTCCAATTACGACCTCTCCCCCAACATTCAAGTCCAGATTGTTAATATATAAAACAAACAGCAGGAGTCTCAACACCAAGCCCTGTTTGAAATAGCTTTCCATTCATAAGGGCAGCCACCATTCATTACCATTTGTTCCCTATTACTGATCTAATTTGCCACGTTTTCCTTTATCCCATTAGTTTTTACTTTATTGACCAATCTGCCATGTGGAACCTTGTCTACATGGATTTTAGTAAGGCATTTGACAATATCCACTGCACTGCCCTGATTGATCCTCCTTGTCACTTCCTCAAATATTTCAATGAAATTTGAAAGGCAGAACTTCCCTTAACAAAGCTATGCTGCCTATCCCTCCTGCAACTCGCCTGTATCTAGTGAAGATTGGAGAATAATCCTCAAAGCTTCTGCTATTTCTTCCATGATGGACTTCAACATTCTAGGGAACAATCCAACCAGCCCTGGCCACTTATCCGCTCTGAAAGACATCTTGTAGTTCAAAGGGCATCTTGTAGCTGGAACACACAGCAGTGTTGGTGTTTTGATATTGGAGGGTTCAGCAATGATAATGCCATTGGACGTCAAGGGTGATGGTTAGATTTGATCTTGTTGGAGCTGGTCATTGCCTAACACTTGTGCAGTGTAAATGTTACTTGTCAGTCCAAGCCTGAATATTGTTCGGGTCATCCTGAGTCTGGACATGGACTGCTTTTGTATCTGAGGATTGTGAATAGTGTTGAACCTTGTGCAGTCGTAGTGAAAATCCCCACTTTGAGGGAAGGTCACTAATGAAGCAGCAGAAACTGGGCCTTGGATGCTACCCTTAGAAATTTCTGCAGTGATTCTGGAATTGAGATGATTGACTCCAATCACCGCAAACATCCTCTTTTAATGCCGCGTGTAACTCCAAAAAGCAGAGGATTTTTCCCCTGATTCTCATTGACTTCAGTTTTGCTAGGGTTTCTTGATGCCACACTCAGTCAAATGCTGCCTTGATGTTAAGCACATTGACTCTCACCTCACCTCTGGAATTCACCCCTTTTGTCCATGTTTGAACAGGTAGATATTGCTGGCTGGATGCCAGTACTATACATGTAGCTGTACCAGAACAGCTTGGCTAAAGGTGTGGCTCATTCTGAAGCTCAAGTTTTCAGTTCTATTGCCAGAATGGTGCCAGGGCCCATATACTTTGAGGTATCCAATGTCTTCGGTTTCTTGATGTCGCATGGAGTGAATTGAATTGGCTGAAGACTGGCATCTGATGATTCTGAGGCCCTCAGGGAAGGCTAAAATGAATTATCCACTTGCTTTTCTGGCTGAAGATTGTTGCAAGTGCTTCAGCCTTATCTTTTGCATTGATGTGCTGGGCTACCCCAAGAAAAATATTGTGGTGCTGCTTCCTCCTGTTAGTTGTTTAATTGTCCATCATCATTCATCATTGGATGTGACCGGACTTAAATCTGATCTGTTGGCTACAGGATCGCTTAATTCTGACCATTGTATGCTCCTTCCGCTATTTAACATGCAAGTATTCCAGTGGTGTAGCTTCACCAAGTTGACACTTCATTTTTAGGTATGTCTGGTCCTGCACCTGCATGCTCTGCTGCACCATTCCTTGAACCAGCGTTCATCCCCTGGCTTGGTGAAAATGATAGGGTAGTGGGGAAATGCCAGGGCATGAGGTTACATTGCAGTTGTATGCAGTTGCTGCTGATGGGCCACAGCACCTCCATGTGCCCAGTTTAGCTATCTATTCCAAATCTATCCCAGCTAGCACAGTGGTAATGCAATGCAACAGAATAGATCATATCCTTGATGGGTAGGTGGGACTTGTCTCCACAAGGATTGTGCAATGAATTTGATCTTTTAGAAATGGTCATTGCCTGACACTTGTGCATTGTGAATGTTACTTGCCACTTGTCAGTCCAAAGCTGAATATTGTTCAGGTCATCCTGAATTTGGACGTAGTACTGCTTCTGTATCTGAAGAGTTGTGAATAGTGCTGAACCTTGTGCAGTCACAGTGAAACCCCCTCCCTGACCTTATGATGGAGGAAAGGTCATTAATGAAGCAGCAGAAAATGGGCCTTGGATGCTACCATTAGAAATCTGTCATGGGCAGATTGATCCATGACAGGTAGATTGATGAGGACATGATTAAGTAGCTTCTGCAACTTAGTTCTCTCACCACCTGCCACAGACTCAATCTAGCAGCTGTGTTTTATGACTGAGCCAGCTCAGTTAATAGTAGTGCTACTGGACTCTGAAAACAATCATCCAGAGTACATTCTGTGCCCTTGCTGCCCTCAGTACTACTTCCATGTTCAACATAGAAGCGAACTGACCCAGCAGCTGGTAAACAGTAATCCATAAAACCATTAGATATAGGAGCAGAATTAGGCCATTCGACCCATCGAGTCTGCTTCGCCATTTAGTTGTGGCTGATAAGTTTCTCAACCCCATTTTCCTGCCTTTTCCCAGAAATCTTTGATCCCCTTACCATTTGGCAAGGTGGCACAATGGTTAGTTGTCTCAGTGCCAGGGACCCAGTTCAAGTTGGGTTTGGGTGTGGAGTCTGCCTGTTTTCCCCGTGTGTGAGTTTCCTTCGGGTGCTCTGGTTTCTTCCTATCGTCCAAAAGACAACCTGGTTAGGTGCATTGGCCATGCTAAATTCTCCTTCCGTGTACCCAAACAGGTGCCGGAGGGTGGTGACTAGGGGATTTTCACAGTAACTTTATTGCGACATTAATGTAAGCCTACTTGTGATGCTAATAAATAAACTTAAGATAATTAAGAATCTATCTATCTCTGTCCTAAATATTCTCAGTGACCTGGCCTCCACAGCCTTCTGTGGTAATGAATTGCATTGATTCGGTATCCTCTGGCTGAAGAAATTCTTCCTCGGGATCAGCAGGGGGATTCCTTGCCCATGTTTGACCTGAGGTCAAGAATTCGTGGGATCTGGAATCAATGTTGAGGACTCCCTGGGCAGTTCCCTCCAGACTGTATACTGCTGTGTTGCCACTTCTGGTGGGCCTGTTCTTCTAGTGGGATGGTGGTGATGTCTGAACATTCACGGACTCATATCTTCTATACAAAAAAAGAACATTACAGCACAGGAGCAGGCCCTTCGGCCCTCCAAGCTCTACTGACCATGCTGCCTGACTGAACCAAAACCCCCTACTCTTCCGGGGACCATATCCCTCTAATCCCATCCTATTAATGTATTTGTCAAGACATCCCGTAAAAGACACTATCGTAAGTGCTTCTCCACAGGTGAGTTCCAGGTACCCAGCACCCTCTGTGTAAAAAAAAACTTGCCTCATACATCTCCTTTAAACCTTGCCCTCATACCTTAAACCTATGACCCCTAGTAATTGACTCTTCCACCCTGGGAAAAAGCTTCTGACTATCCACTCAATCCATGCCCCTCATAATCTTGTAGACTTCTATCAGGTTGCCCTCAACCTCCAGCATGCCAATGCGAACAAACCAAATTTCTCTAACCTTTCCTCATAGCTAATGCAACATCCTGGTAAATCTTTTCTGTATCCTCTCCAAAGCCTCCACATTCTTCTGGTGGTGTGGCGACCTAAATTGAATACTAAATTCCAAGTGCGGCATAACTAAGGTTCTATAAAGCTGCAACATGACTTGCCAATTTTTAAACTCAATACCCTGGCTGATGAGGGCAAGCACACCGCCTTCACCTGTGTTGCCACTTTGTGACCTGTGTATCTGTACACCCAGATCCCTCTGCCTATCAATACTCTTAAGGGTTCTGTCATTTACTGTATGTTTTCTATCTGTATTAGACCTTCCAAAATGTATTACCTCATATCCGTTGTCAGGCTGTTTGTTGCTTTACTAGTCATGTCGAGCGATTTTCCCAATATTAGCACAAGTCTCCAGATGTTCATAAAGGAAATTTTATAGGATCACTAAAGCTGGGTTTGCCATTGTTGTTTCTGGTGTGTAAACTGATGCCAGGTGGTCCATGCAGTTTCATTCCTTTTAACTTTGTAGTAGCTTGATACAACTGAATAGCTTGCTAGGCCATTTCAGAAGGCGTTTTAGGAGTCAACCAAATTGCTGTAAGTCTACAGTCACATTCCAACCAGACCAGGTAAGGATGGCAGATTTCCTTCCTTAAAGGAAATCAGTGACCCAGATCGGGGTTTTTTAACGACAATTGAATTCTGGTCATTATTAGACTAGCTTTTAATTCCATATTTATGAATTGAATTTAAATTTGAATCCATGTCCCCAGAGCATTAGCCTGGGCCAATGGATTACTAATTGAGTGACATCATAGATCATAGAACCCTACAATGCAGAAAGAGGCCCTTCGGCCTATTGAGTCTGCACTGAACACAATCCTGTCCCCATATCCCTATTCATTATACCCAATAATCCCTCTAACCTACGCTTCCCTGGACACTAAAGGGCAATTTCTTACCATGGCCAATCAACCTAACCCGCACATCTTTGGACTGTGGGAGGAAACCCACGCAGACAGGAGAATATGCAAACTCCACACAGTGACCCGAGCAGGGAATCGAACCCAGGACCCTGGAGCTGTGAAGCAGCAGTGATAACCACTGTGCTACCATGATGCCCACCACTGCTTCCCAAATCATCCACTTTTCTCTTCCCAAAGCCCACCAAATGTTGTTTTAACAATATTATTCATTTGCACATCCAATTAAATATTACACATATTGTCAATTAGTTTTTTGGGATCCCCTTTAATTTTTTGATCTAATTGAAGTTGGAAATCATGGGCTAGAGTACATTTTAGCTTGTAATTACGAGCAGTGACACAATCTGGAGTTACTTCACTGTTAAGAGGCAAGAATAGGAGAAGGCAATTCCACCCCTCAACATAAGTGAGCTAATAGCTGAAACCAAACAGGAAATGCTGCAAATACTCAGCAATTAGGCAGCATTTGGAGAGAGAGAAAAACAGTTAACTTCTCAAGTCTATGATCTAATTCCAATGAAAGATTGTTGACTTAAACTGATAGCTTTCTGCCCCCAAAGAATATATCCAGCATTTCCTCTCTTTATTTGCCCTTTGAGTCTACCATTTAATTAAATTATAGATGATTTGTACCTCAACTCCATTTACTTGCCTTTTCTCTGCATCCTTTCCTGATAAAAATCCATTGATCTAAGTCTTGAAAATTTCAGTTGATCTAACATGTACAGTCATTTGATCGGAGTAGGTTCCCAATTTCTGTTCAGTGTGTGAACAATGTCCTGATTTCATTCTGAAACTTAGATATACGTTTTATAGTGAAAAGTTCCTGATGGACATCTGTTCAAGAACAAATCATTTCAAGAGCTGTATAAGAGATTTCCTTCAATTTATGCAGTCTTATAAAATTTTGCTTGCATTGGCAGCATTAATAAATTATCAACTTTTAACAATGTTTTAACCGTCCTGTTTCTCTGATCCACAGGCTCCAGATATACATGGTTACACAGCACTTCTGTCAGCAATCTACGAGGGACATGTAGACTGTGTGAAATTGCTGGTATCCAAGGTAGGTATAGTATGTTGACCACTTTGGGTGGGCCGAGAGCTAAAAAATGGTTTGGCCCATTGATTACATCACTGATTCCCCAATGAAAAGTCAGCGGGTGCAGTCAGTACGTATGTAAATTAAAGTCTGATGTTTTTGCAGGTGATAAGACTAGGCAAACTTTGCAACTATAGCAGCCCTTGAGTTTTAGCTATGTGCTTCGGAGCTTACTTTAAATGTCTGGTGTGTTATTTCAAGTATGTCTCTAGGTAATGTTGAAGTCTGAGTTCTCACTGCAATCATCTACTACTATAACTCCTTGAAAGACATCTAATATATGTTTGTTGTCCACTATTAACAAAGGAGGGAAAATTGGTGACTTCATTGGTGAATGCCTGAAGTTGCTTCACATGTTTGGATGTTTTCTCCTGTTAGGTCATGGGAGAAAATAGATTAGTGATTTGTTTGGGGGGTTTTTTTGTAGTAGTACTTGGTATCACAAAAGTGCAACTTTTAAGCTTCCTTATGTTTCTATGGAAAATTATCTGTAGCAGGTATTTTGTCATATATTCACAAAGTTCTTAATGGATGTAATGACATCATTATTTGTGGTTGCAATAGATCCTGTTATTGAGAGCACACCAAATAGCTTTAAGTGAAATGCCAGTGTCTTGAAATTATTCACAAAACCTTCTCATACCGTCCTTTTTATATTTAAAAAAAACTATCAAAAGAAGATAGTGCACTGGATTGTTTTTACGTAGCACACAAATTAAGATAGGTGCTCAGCAGGAAAAAAGCACTCCAGATTCTAGTTGCATAGTGAAGTCCTGGGACAATTTCTGTGCAGGACTGAAACTACATATTGTTTTGCATGGAAACACTACACACACTTTGGTTGAATCACTAAAGGTGAAATATATAATAGTGTCATTTCATCCTAGAATTTCTGGGATTTTCAGAAGGTTAAATATAAAATCCACAACTTGGTTTTCACCCCTTGTGAAACTTTACTTCAATTCTGCTCATTATTCATCAGCTGAAAATAGCTGCAGCATATCACATTAGTGATGAGCTTGAAGTCTGAGTATAGGGCAGTGGTGGTCAACCTGTGGCCCTGGGACCACATGTGGCCCATCTGGGTACTGAGTGCTACCCATAATTTTTGACCATTGCCATCACGCATTGACCATTACCACATTCTGCTGTGTTTTTGTGCCAGTTTGACTGAAGTGATGTACATAATAAAGCAAAAGCAAGCGAAGTGAGGTGCATGCTGATTGCACACAGCATTGACTGAGAGCCACATTCTGCATCCAAAGTGTAAATATTTATTTGATTTTAATATTTGACATTAATAGTTCCATTAATATATAAATGATTAAGCATTTTCTAGAACACATTATGAAATATTTGGCATGTATTTAACCTGTTCATGGTTAGTGATCAAGCCTGCATTAACTTTTCAGGCCCACTGAGATGCAGAAGGGCCACTCATGCAGTTCACTCACTAGCCTCAGTTGCCCATCACTGGGGTAGGAATATGAAATAAGTGTTATAAAATCATCTTAGCTGACAATCTGTAGGGCTTAGTTGTGCAGATTTGTCAGAGGCACAGATAAGTGAGTGGGTTATTAATGAATAAGTAATACTTGATAGTACTGTTAACAATGATTTTGATCACTTTGCTGATGAACAGCAGACAGATGGGATGATGATTTGCCTGTTTGGATTTGTCCTTTTTCTTTTGGACAAGGCATGCTTTGCGTGATTTTCCATTTTGTTGGTGGATGCCAGTATTGTAGTGAAAAAGCTTGGCTTGCAGCTCAGCTCGCTCTAAAGGACAAGCCTTCAGTACAGCGTTGTTGCCAAAGCCTCTAACTTGCTGTATCCAATCTGTTTAGTCATTTTTTTTGGAAACATGTGAAGTGAATAGAACTGGCTGAAGAAGAGCTTATGTGATAGTAGGGACTTGAGTAGAAGGCTGAAATGGAGCAAAGAGAACAAAGAAAATTACATCACAGGAACATGCCCTTCAGCCCTCCAAACCTGCACCGACCATGCTATCCAACTGAACTAAAACCCCTTCCAGGGGCTATATCCCTCTATTCCCATCCTATTCATGTATTTATCAAAGCGCCTCTTAAAAGTCAATACCGTATCTGCTTCCACTACCTCCCCCAGCAATGGGTTCTGGGCACCACCACCACCACCCAACCACCCTCTGTGTAAAAAAAAAACTGTCTCATACATCTCCTTTAAACCTTACCCCTCGCACCTTAAACATGTTCCTCCTAGTAATTGACTCTTTCACCCTGGGAAAAATCTTCTGATTATCCACTCTGTCCATACCTCTCATAACCTTGTAGCCGCTATCAGGTCATTCCTCAACCTCTGTCATTCCAGTGAGAACAAACCAAGTTTCTCCAGCTTCTCTTCATAGCTAATGCCCTCAGTACCAGGCAACATCCTGGTAAATCTTTTCTTTACCCTCTCCAAAGCCTCCACATCCTTCTGGTAGTGTGGCGATCAGAATTGAATACTACATTCCAAGTGCGGCCTAATGAAGGTTCTATAAAGCTGCAACATGACTTGCCAATTTTTAAACTCAGTGCCCTGACCCATGAAGGCAAGCGTGCCGTATGCCTTCTTGACTACCTTTTCCATCTGCATTGCCACTTTCGGTGACCTGTGTACATATATACCCAGATCCCTTTGCCTCTCAATACTTCAAAGGGTTCTACCATTTACTGTATGTTTCCTATATGTAGTAGACCTTCCAAAATGCATTACCTCACTTGTCCAGATTAAACTCCACCTGCCATCTTTCTGCCCAGGCCTCCAACTGATCTATATCCTGCTATACCCATCTGATCCTGGTTCATGGAACCGCCATTTCCTATTATCCGCCGCCAACCACAACTTGTGTAGCAGGAATGCAAAACTTTAATCTGATCCTGTGCTTGTGGAATTCCTTTGGCTTTGTCTGTAGAATGCTGCATCTGTTTAGCATTTTTATGTTTGTGTTGTAGCCTCACCAAGTTGGTAACTCATTTTTAAGTCTGCTTGGTGCTACTCCAAGAATATTCTCCTGCACCCTTCTTTGAATCAGGTTTTTCCTTTTGCCTTGGTGGTAATGTAAGGAACAAGTTGGTGCACGAAATTACGGATTAAGCTGACATATAATTCTCCTGATGGCCTGCAACACTTTGTAGATGCAAAGTTTTGAAGTGCTGCTGGATCTGATCCAAATATATCCCATTTACCATGATGCTACTGCCACGACAATGTAGGGGGGAGCTGTCCACTGGATTGGAGTCATACCTAGCACAAAGAAAAATGCCTCTGTTTGTTGGAGGCTAATCACCTCAGTCTGAACTCAACACTACACAAGTCCCTCAGCCTCAGATCTAAGGCTCAACCATCTTCAGCTATTTCAGTGACGTATACGTGAAATTAAGTTGGGATGTTCACTGATTTTTATAGTGTTCAGTAGCATTTATGACTTCTCGGATGTTGAAGTGGTCCATGCTCACATGCAACAAGATCTAGACAACCTTCAGGCCTGGGCTGATTATGGCAAATCTGCAAGTCAGGGGTGTGGTGGAATACTGTCCATGTGGATGGGTGCAACTTCAACAACGTTCAAGAAGTTTGATAATATCCTGGACAAACCAATCTACTGAGGAAGGGTCACCCAAACTCAATGCTTAACTCTGTTCTCTCTCTACAAATGGTGCCAGACCCACTGAGATTTTCCAGAATTTTCTGTTTTTAAGTCTGGCATCTGCAATAATTTGTTTTCATCACTGAATTGGTACCTGTCCACCACTGGCACACAGTGGCAGCAGTGTGTACCCTCTGCAGGGTGCATTACAGCAACTCGTTAAAGCTCTTCCAGAGCATTTTCCAAACCTATGACTCCGTCACCTTGAACAAGGGCATCAGAAGCACAGGAACACCACCACCTGCAAGTTTCCCTCCACACAATCTCCCGACTTAGAACTATATCGCTATTTTTTCAGTGTCGTAGGGTCAAAATCTTGGATCTACCATCCCAACAACATAATAAACTGCAACGGTTCAAGAAGGTAGCCCAATGGTTGGGCAGTAAATATTGGCACTGCCAGCAATGTTTACATCCCAAGAGTGAATTAGAAAGAAATGTAAATGTTAAGAACTTCCAGAGCCACTCCCTCTTGACTGTGTATCACTTGCTGCTACCTTTGATTGATCTGCCTTGCTGGTGGGACAGGACATACCCCGGAATGGTGATGGAATGCCTGGAACATTTAAGTAATGTTCTGTGATTGTCAGGATATTGCTTGACTAGTCTGTCTGACAGATGGTACCTAGATGGACTTCACACACAATTGACTGGACCTGGTCTACCTTATCATATCTGTTGTCCAACTGCAGAGTTTTGATCGAATCTCTTAGGATCATTTTGCTTTGATTAATAGCACGCTGCTTCCATATTTAAGCATGTTTGCAATCCTATGTTTTAGCTTCACCACATTGCTGCTTCATTTTCCACTAAGCCAGGTGCAACTTCTAACCTGCTGTTCTACACTTCTCATTGAACCAATGTTGTTTGCTGGATGTGATAGTAATGGTAGAGTGAGGTACATGCTGGACCATGAGGTTACAGATTGTAGTAAAATTAAATTCTACTTCTGACGGCCCAGATATCATGGATAGTAAATTTTTAAAAAAGTCTGAGAGTAGGGAGGGGAAATGGACAGTCATTCAAACAATAAGATACAAAGTGCTGGAACACTGTTCATAATTTACATTAATGGTTCAGATTTTATGGTTAGTAGTGATGTGAGAACTTGCCAGTGACCTCAGAAAGCTACTCAGAGATCTAGCCATCTGTGTGGTGTGGATTTCTCCTTTGCAAACCGTTTCATTCGGAAGTCAAATCCAGGAGATTTCCACACATTCAGCAACATGAATGTCTTCAAGCAGCCAGTCACATTGAAGAACTCCCGGACAGCAAACATGGAAGCAAATAAAAATATCCTTCAGAAGAAGAGTCATGACTGACTCGAAACATCAACTGTTTTTCCCTTCTCCACAAGCGCTGCCAGACCTGTTGATTTTTCTGGCACTTGGTTTTTATTTCAGATTTCTAGCATTCACATTAATCACTTTGCCTTTAACCTAAGCAGTAAACTCCACTGGATATCCTTCACTTTTCATAAATTTTACAGTTCGCAAAATAAAGATTGGGACATGTATGTGGAAATGAGAGAGCAGCAGAAATATCAATATTAAAATATATTAAGCTTATGGACTTTTTGTCACGTATAAATTTGATCTTCTATAAATATGAAATGAATTTCCCATGGCCTAAGAGGTTTTCTTCAGTTTAAAAATTCAGTTACACCTCATTCAATACGTAGCTGTTTTGGGTGGTTTTCACACAGTGAAAATATAGAAGGGCAAGTTCGCACTGGTTCAAGTGCCTTCTGAAGATGGTCCTCTGGGGACTCCAATGGTGTACTGAGAACAACATATGGATTTCCTTATTTAAACACGCATTTGCAGATGCCAGAAATTGCTGTCAGTTTTACAGTGGTAATAACAGCACACACTACAATTTTGCTGCTACAAATGCAAAACTCAAGCCAATGATTTTGACTTGAGCGCTAGAATCTCAACATCAGCATTTGCGGATGATGCCAAACTGAGAAATATAGCTAACACTGAGGAATGCAACATAATGTAAGATATTAGAAAGTTAGCAGATTGACCAGTTCTTCCTCCGTTGTAGCTATATCTCTCAGTTTAGCATCATCTGCAAATGTTGATATTGAGACAGTTAAGTGAAAAATGGACTTTAACATGGTGAAATGTGAAATAATGCACTTTGGTAGGAAATACAGAAACATCTATGCCTAGCAAAAGTGGAGTTAAAGCCTCAGTCGTGTTTCCATGATCTTATTGAAGGCATCATAATGGACGACTACGTCCATTCTTTACGATCTTATGAAAATATGAAACTGAATGGGGTTAGAGAAGGGGGACTTCAGGATGCAGTGAACAAATCATTTAGAACACCATTGCAGGTCAGCAATGCAATTCAAAATTCTATCTTGGAAATAGAGCTTTATTTTTCGGGGTATAAAATTCCAAATAAACCTATATGGGACAGTGCTGAGCCTGCATTTCCGGAGTATTGTGCACACCTCACTAAAGAAAGAACATGCATTGGAGAAAGTACCAGAATCATTTATATGAATGGTATTAGAACTGAGAGGATATAGCAAAAGGGAAAGGAGAAATTGGGATTTTAAAAAAAAGACTTGAGGTGACTTGATAGAAGTCTTTAAAACAATGAAGTTGGACAAGATGGATGTGGAGAAAATATTTCCATTATGGAACAATTCAAACGGGTCATGAATACAAGATAATTTATGAATCAAAAGTGGAAATGAGTTGTCAAGTTTCTTTACTCTGTGGCTGAAATCTGGAGTTTGCTATCGCAGGAAGTAATTGAGGGGAATCCTTAAGATGCTTTCAAAAAAACTAAATGAGATTGAATGAAAAATAAATTGGAAGTTATGTTGAAAGGCTGAGATGAGGTAAATAGAATAGCAGGAAACTCGAGTGTAAACACTATCATGGATAGTTGGACCATATGACCTGTGAGATCATAGAATCTACAGTGCAGAAGGAGGCCATTTGGCCCATAAAGCCTGCACTGACGACAATCCCACCCAGATCCTATCTCCAGAATGCCACATTTACGCTCCTGGTCTCCCTGACACTGCCCCTTAGTGTATCATGGCCAATCAACCTAAGCCACACATCTTTGTAGTGTGGGAGGAAACCAGAGGGAAAAAAATAGACGTGGGGAAACCTCTATATACAGTGACCCAGGGCCAAATCAAACCCGGGTCCCAGGCACTGTGAGGCAGCAGTACTAACCACCGTGCCATCCTGTATACTCCTTGCTAGAAATTATGACTTTTTATTTAGTATCACGAGTAGGTTTACATTAACACTGCAGTGAAGTTAGGTGAAAATCTCCTAGTCAACACACTCCAATGCCTGTTCCAATACACTGATGGAAAATTTAGCATGGCCAATGGACCAGTGAGCTTGCATTCACTGGTGGCAGAGAATCTGCAGCCAGAGTGAGGGTATCAGAAATTTGGTGCTGAGGGAAAAGAGGTGCTCATCTTCGGGAGGAGTGGAGAGGCAGACCTGCAACGGAGACTCGGGCTGGTGAGAGGTAGAAAGAAATCGTACTGCGATGTCATAGCCAGCAGGTAAATGATTGGCTAGTGACTGAGTAATTTTTCTCTTTTTTTCCTCTTGGCATTGTAGTTGTTGTAAGTTAACTTAAGGGTTAAGTCATGGCAGGAGATCCCTGACGTCATGTTCTTCTTATGCGATGTGGGAATTGAGGAACCCTTCTGGTGTCCCTAGCTCCTTCACATGCAAGAAGTGTGTCCAACAGCAGCTCCTGTTTGACCACTTGATGGTTGTGGAGTTGCAGATGGATTCACTTTGAAGCTTCTGCGATGCTGAGGAAGTTGTGGATAGCACGTTCAGTGAGTTGGTCACTCCGCAGATAACAATTTACTGAGGGAGATAGGAAATGGGTGACTATCAGTCAGAGGAAGATTAAGAATGCAGTGCAGGAGTCCCTGCAGTCATCTCCCTCCAAACAGATATACCATCTGGATACTGTTGGGGGAGATGGCTCACCAGGGGAAGATGGCAGCAGCCAGGTTCATGGCACCATGGCTGGCTCAGCACAAGAGGGCAGGAAAGAGTGTGGCAGAGCAATAGTGATAAGGAATTCAATTGTAAGGGGAATAGATAAATAATTCTAGAACATAGAACCCTACAGTGCAGAAACAGGCCCTTCGGCCCACCAACTACAATCCCACCCAGGCCCTATCCCCACATCCCTACAAATTTACTCGCTAATCCCTCTAACCTACACATCCCAGGACACTGAGGGGCAATTTTAGCATGGCCAATCAACCTAACCCACACATCTTTGGACTGTGGGAGGAAACCGGAGCACCCAGAGGAAATCCACGCAGACACGAGGAGAATGTGCAAACTCCCCACACAGTGACCCGAGCCGGGGATCGAACCCAGGTCCCTGGAGCTGTGAAACAGCAGTGCTAACCACTGTGCTACCGTGCTGCACAGATGGTCATTAATGGATATGTGTAATTGGAATCAAGGAGACCTGGCTCCAGGGTGAGGATGGGAACTCAACATTCAGGGGTATTTAACATTCAGGAAAGATAGACAGAAGGGAAAAGGGGGGAGAGGTAGCATTACTGGTTAAAGAGATGAATGCAATAGTAAGGAAGGGCATTAGCCTGGACGATGTAACATCTGTATAGGTAGAACTGCAGAATAACAAAGGACAAAGAAATGCTAGGACAAGTAGTGTATAGATCACCAAACATTAGTCGTGAGATTGGGGATGGCATCAAGCAGGAAATTAAAATTTGCGCAGTAAGGGTGCAGCAGTTATTAGGGTGACTTCAGTTTGCATGTTGGTTGGGCTCACCAGCAATGTGATGGAGGAGGATTTCTTAGAATATATAAGAAATGGTTTTCTCAACCAATATCTCGAAGAACCAACAAAAGAGGATGCCATCCTAGACTGGGTATTGTGTAATGAGTGAGTATTAATTAGCTGCCTTGTGGTGCCAGATCCTTTGGGGAAGAGTGACCATAGTATGGTAGAATTCTCCATGAAGATGGAGAGTGATACAGGTAAGTCTGAGACTAGGGTCGTGAACTTGAGGAAAGCTAACTTTAATGGAAAAGTTGTACACTGGCAAGGATAAGCTAGCAAAGGATACTTGATGGGTTGACAAAATGTTTGGCAATGGCAAACGTTTAAAGAACACATGGATGAACTTCAACAACTGTACATCCCTGTCTGTCATAAGGGTAAAATGGGGAAGGTGGCTCATCCATGGCTAACAAGGGAAATCAGGGTAGTGTTAAAGCCAAAGAGGAGCCATATAAATTGGCCAGAAAAAGCAGCAAACCTGAGGACTAGGGAAAAATTTAAAACCCAGCAGAGGAGGACAAAGGTTTTAATTCAGATGGGGAAAGTAGAATGTGAGAGTAGTCTTGCAGAAAACATAGAAGCTTTTGCAGCTAGTTTTTATAAGATATGTAAAGAGAAAAAGACTGAAGACAAATGTAGATTCCTTACAGTTAGAATCAGGTGAATTCATAATGGGCAACAAAGCAATGGCAGACCAACTGAAAAATATTTTGGACCTGTCTTCATCACGGAGGACACACAAAACCTTCCAGAAAAACCTAGTCCAAAAAGACTAGGGGGCAGAGGGTCTAGCATAAAGGAGGAACTATAAGAAATCCTTATTAGTCAGGAAATTGCTGGGTTTAAAACCTGATTAGTCCCCAAAGTCTGCATCCCAGAGTACTTAAGGAAGCAGCCCAAGAAATAGTGGACACATTGATCATTTTCCAGCATTCTATACACTCTGGAAGAATTTCAGTGGATTGGAGGGTAGCTAATGTAACCTCACTTTTTGTAAAAAAAAAGAGAGAAAACCAGGTATTGTAGATCGATTAGCCTAACATCGTTGGTGGGGGAAATGCTAGAGTCGGTTAAGGATGCAATAACTGAGCATTTGGAAAGCAGTGACAGGATCAGTCCAAGTTAGCATGGATTCACTAAAGGGAAATCATGCTTGACAAATCTTCTGGAGTTTTTTGAGGATGTGGCCCGTAGAGTGGACAAGGGTGAACCAGTGGATGTTGTGCACGTGGACTTCCAAGACGCTTTTGACAAGGCCCCAGACTAGATATTAGTGAGCAAAATTAAAACTCATGGTATTGGGGGTAATGAATTGACGTGGATAGAGAACTGGCTGATAGACTGGAAACAGAGTGGGAATAAATGTGTCCTTTTCGCAGTGATTAGAGGGGTTCCACAGGGTTCAGTGCTGGGACCCCAGCTAGTCACAGTATACACAAAGGAATTGAATGCAATATCTCCAAACTTGCAGACAACATTAAGCTAGGTGCTGAGAGGAGGTTGCTAAAAGGCTGCAGGATGACTTAGACAGGCTGGCTGAGTGGGTAAATACATAGCAAATGCAATATAATGTGGATAAATGTGAGGTTATCCACTTTGGCAAAAATAGGAAGGCAGATTATTATCTGAATGGTAGTAGTTTAGGAAAAGTGGAAGTGCAGTGCGACCTGGGTATCATGGTGGAACAGTCACTGAAGGTTGGCATGCAGATACTGCAGGCTGTGAGGAAAGCTAAATGGCATGCTGGTCTTCATAGCAAGAGGATGGAATATAGGTGTAAAGATATCTTGCTGCAGTTATACAGGGCCTTGGTGAGGCCACACCTTGAGTATTTTGTGCAGTTTTGGCCTAGTCCAAGGAAGGACATTCTTGCTATTGAGGGAGTCCCTCGAAGGTTCACCAGATTGATCCCTGGAATGGCTGGACTGACATATGAAGAGAGGCTGAATTGACTGGGCTTACGTTCACTGGAATTCAGAAGAATGAAAGGGGATGTCAGAAACGTATACAAAATCCTGATAAGACTAGACAGGCTAGATGTGGGAAGAATGTTCCCAGTGTTGGGGAAGTCCAGAACTAGGGATCACGGTATAAGAAGAAGGGGTAAGCCATTCAGCACTAAGATGAGGGAGAACTTCTTCGCTAAGATTGTGAACCTGTGGAATTCTCTACCACAGAAAGCTGTTGGGGCCAGTTCATTAAATATGTTCGAGGGAGCTGGATGTTGCCCTTGTGGCAGAAGCATTCATGAGGTGTGGAAAGAGCATGGGAGTAGGATACTGAAAGTACATGATCAGCCATGTTCACATTGAATGGTGGTGCAGGCTCAAAAGGCTGAATGGCCTACTCCACCTATTTTCTACGTTTCCAACCAGCGTGTCTTTCGGACTCTGGGAGGAAATTGGAGCATGTGGAGGAGACCTACGCAGACACGTGGAGAATGTGCAGAAACGGTACAGACAGTGACCCAAGCTGGCAATCGGACACAGGTCACTGGTGCTGTGAGGCAGCAATGCCAACCACGGTTCCACCAAGCCAAATTAATGTACAATAAAAGAATAGAGTAACACAAACTGAGAAGATGGTGTGGAGATTTATAATTAGCAAAATGATTACAAGAATATATTTGATGACTATAAATTATTTTCATTGGTAAATAAATTGAGGCCATTGTTTCAAGATAAACACAAGTATGTTGAATGGATTAGAGAAAGCTTTTCATATTCATCATAGAATTGTTGGTCAC
Source organism: Carcharhinus amblyrhynchos (assembly GCF_965287045.1). Classification (NCBI taxonomy): domain Eukaryota; kingdom Metazoa; phylum Chordata; class Chondrichthyes; order Carcharhiniformes; family Carcharhinidae; genus Carcharhinus; species Carcharhinus amblyrhynchos. Next base: position 18,351 of record NW_027650564.1, on the reverse strand, counting down.
ACATGGTAGTCAATACCAAATTTGTTATAAAAGGTACAGGATAATTTCAAGAATACTGAAGGAAGAAATCCATATAACTACCCTATATCAGTTTAGCTTCCAAGCAGGGCCTAAATTCATTGAAGGTGACTAAATGGCTACTTTCTATGCTAAATTATTTCAATTTCAATTTTCAGTAGTCTTTCCACATACAGCTACAATAATATTTCTGAGTTCCTTCATGCTATTCCTAGTGTAATATTTAATTCTGAGAGACTCTGCTTGCACAGTCAATCCTAATTACTATGTACAGTCTTCCTAACTGATAAACCCAGCTTCCAAAGTGCATGTTCTTCTGACACTGTTGTTACTGTGTTCATTTTGTATAGCTGTGTCTGATATCCCGATATCCCAATATCCACAGGGCTCATTAGTTATTCTGGCGTTGTATGCATCTGGAAGGTTTGAACGAAAATCCTCTTGCTGTCATTTGAGTGGTTCCTGTCAGATAATGACAGGACAAAAACTGGTTATGAATAAGAAGATATCGTGCTTTATCTATTTTGAGCATGTTTGACGATGTTTTTATTTGTTTGAATCCAAAGATTCTTTAAAGTTTCCAATTTAGAATAAATTATTTTTGTAATTTCAACGGCAAAGTCTCTTGTGGGCAAAGACACTATGTCCTGAGGAATATTTGAACATTAAATCCCAAACCATCAATTTATTTCATATCCCCTGATTATGATTTCCCTGTCAAAAGTTTTGATTATGGGACTATCCCTAAAATAGGATGGTGTAATTTCTTGATTATTCAGGAGGTTAAGGATTGTTCTGTAGTTAAATTGTAGCTTTACAGTAATTGCTTTCTTATAGTCAGAAATATGTACATCTTGAAGCAAATTGACTGACTCAGAACTAAGCTAACGGCATTGCACCAATTTGCTTAAGGTTGTTGATTTCGGTCCATAACCCTTTCAGCACTGCAGTACTACTTCTGTGAAATATTTGTTTTTTAGTCGTGCTTTTGCCCTCTGGAATGCTTTGTGGATCTGTACACTTAATAGTTCTAACAACAAAAGATAGGGAAACTGAATATCTCCATTTTATGCTGTTTGCAAATAACTATATGCACTGTTAATTTTATGGCAAGTAGCCCACCTCTTTAAATGTGTTTTGGGATGCTTACTGCCTTTTTTCTGGTGTGTCTTTGTACATCAATTCCTATTTATAGAGAGAATGCTTATATAACTGCCATCTCTGGGTGGCACAGTGGTTAGCACTGCTGCCTCTCAGCACCAGGGACCCAGGTTTTGATTCTGGCCTTGAGTGACTGTCTGTGTGGCGTTTGTTTTCCCTGTGTCCACCTGGTTTTCCTCTGGGTGCAGTTGTTTCCTCCTGTAGTCCAAGGATGTGCAGGTTAGATTGATTAGGACAATTTAGTGTGGCCAGTGTCCAAAGATGTGTAGGTTGGGTGGATTGGCCATGGTAAATGCATGGGGTAACGGGGATAGGGTGGAGAGGCAGGCCTGGGTAAGGTACTCTCACCAGGTGGCACAATGGTTAGCACTGCTGCCTCACAACGTCGGGGATCCGGAGTTTGCATGTTCTCCCCACGTCTGCGTGGATTTCTTCCAAGAGCTCCAGTTTCCTCTCACAGTCCAAAGATGTGCAGGTTGTGTTCATTGGCCATGCCACATTGCCCTTGGTGTCAGAGAGATTTAAAAGGTAAATACATGGGGTTACGAGGACACGATGGGTGGGATTGTTGTTGGTACAGATTCAGTGGGCTGTAGGGCTGCTGCTTCTGTGTCTTGACCTGTAATGATTAGTTGATGTGATGAAAATAGGTCTCCTGTCACTAATTAGCATGATTAAATCTTCACCTATCTTGAACCTCAGCATGCTGTTCTTCTCAAATTTACGAAGTTGAGGAAAACTAAATCTTCCTTTGTGAGCCTCAGCCCACCCACCTCATTTTTGTCAGCTCCACTCACATGACACTGCTCCCATTTACCCAATCCATGCTTTAAAAACCTGGCTTTTACCTGGGAAGTGTAAGGAACTGCAGAGATCAGATTGCTTTAACACTTTTACTTCAAAAGCAGTTCCCAGGTCAAGCCTAGAATCAGCAGTTGAACTGGATGGAGAAAATCTTGCCCACATATCTAGGAAAGAGCTTGTTCCTTACAGAAACTGAAGTGGCATTGACTTCTCCTGGGGACATAATTGGAAGTTCCTTCAACCTATTTATAAACTGCAGTTCCTTCTCAGCACCTTGCCGTTCACTACTCCCTCTTCTCCAGCCAAATCCTTTCTTAACCAACATCTGATTTTTGCCATCAAAATGAAACTTCTTGTCTGAGTTTCTCCCACTATTGGAATCTGAGCCGAAGGGTACCCAGGACCCATTGGCTTACAGGTGTCTCAGGTTTGATATGACATAGAAATGGAACAAGAAGCGAAAATCAACAGAAGAGAAATGGATTGAGAGGAAGAATTGAAAAAAGGAAAGAAAGAAGTAGTATCAATGTGATGCAGGTGAAAGAGCAGGATAAGTGCCAAGAAAGATCTGTATATCTGGTCTTTCACACCAGCGTTTCACCCACTTCCCTTCCACCTTCAGATGAAACTTTAGCTTGTCTTTTGACATGAACTACATTATGGGTGATGTGTTGTTCATGTATTAGGCCTTGCATACAGAGTGCCATTCACTTGGTTCCTAGCACCCTTCCTCATTGCCTTTATTGATAATATCCCTGTTATTTGAAAATATATATGCTCGCTGTGAACAATGCAGCAGGTATGCAAGATTATTTTGTTTTGGTGACTGGTGAATATTCATCTAATTCAGAATAAATGGTTGAAATTTCTAATACTGTCAGTGTTGTCTGACAATTGTTTAAATTGGCAATCCAAGTGACATTGCAATTTTTGGAGACAGGATGTGAACCGGAGCAGCCTGACTCCTGGAGGAACTTGAGATTAATGATTTACTATGTCCTGTTGATGAGTGCATTGTCCATTAGTCTTAGGAGATGATGGAAACACTGAAACGTGAGCTGATGCATGCACTGGTCTATTGTCCCTGTTCTCAGCAAATACAGCTGGTTGAAAGTGAAGCCCATTAGTGCTACTCAACACTTGAAATCACGTTCACACGCATGTACACATATGTATTTAACAGTAATGTTGGATAACTCTATTCCTGTATATCTTTTGGATGAGAGCTTATATTGTGGCACCATCTATTGTTCAGGAAGACCAAGTTATTTCTAGTGTCCAGGCCAACATTTATCCTTCATTCAACATTGCAACAAAAAAAACCATTATCTGAGCACATTGCGAGAATTTGCTGTGTAAATATTGACTGCTGTGTCTCCTACATTGGAACAGTGACTGCCCTTCAGAAAATACTTAATTTAGTGCAGAGAGGATTGAGGTATCTGGTGATCATGAAAAGTGCTAGATAAATGCAAGTCTTTCATATCTTTTTACATGAATGTGCAAGAAACTATTTGGATATTGTCATCAGTATTCTGCATGCACTTGCAGTAGTTACAACTTTGATGGGAACCCCCTCGCCACCGCCCCTATCTCATTGTATTGGCAGAATGGTTTTTTTGTCTTAACTTTCTTGTTCCCAGTCTAAGCAATAATCTCCAGCTTCATCCATCAATGTCTGCCTGGTAGAATAGTGTGTGTTATTCATCATTTCTGATAACATTGGGGCAGCAGGTCATTAATTTAGCCTGTTTATTTTATCAGTTATTACATATATTGGTGACTGTTCAGATGTGTTGGTACGCTTGTGGCCAGTTTGCATTATTGATGTCTGTAACACATTCAACCAAAACAATGATTTAATGACCTTTTGAACGTGCAAAACATTTTCATTGATTCAGTGACTTTAAGGACCAAATTCCTAATTGGCGAATCTCCATTACTTGAGCCCTTGTAAAGGACTGAAGGTACAGGTTATAATGTTTACTTGCATTTTCCAACTGATGAGGCAGATAAAATTAAAGCTTTGATATGTCTATGACAGGATAAAAAAATTAAAATAATTGAAAAATTACAAGGATAACTTCTCCTTTTCTCATTGATAATGACCTTACTAGCTCTGTCATCAGCCTGTGCTGGCATTTATATAAGACAAGTCTCTTTCTATTCCACTGTCTCATTTCAGACTCAATTGATTTGGTTAGGTATTTGTACTTTCTATATCCAGATCCATTCTGCAACGATTATCCTTGCCACTTGTGTTATGGTGCAACCCAGCTACCCCTAAAAATAGGCACTATAGCTGATATTTTTGTACTGGCTTGAATTGAGTTGTACCAGGATTTGTTGCAGAGATAACGCACTTTTTTAATTTACCTGCTATGGTTTCTTCCTTTACCTCCTTTTCCAATCCTTATTTTTGAGGTCTAATTGAAAGATTGACTAATTGGAAGATTGACTAATTGCACCCAGAGACTAGGGTCCACTTCCTTGCCAGCTTCCTGTATCAAAATATAGATATTCTGTGAGCCATTGGGTAGCTGTGCAGAAATTGAGCCACAAGCCTGCACCACCAAGTGATCTCTGGCCCATAATATAAGACTAATGAAAACACTGGAAATACACCAGATTTGTTGCCATGTGTGAAGTCAGAATGTAAATGATCATTTTGGTGCAGAAACTCCTCAGATCAATGCGTTTAAAACTAGAAGTGGGGTTTTGAGCTTTTGCAAATTTTAATCTCAAAACTTTTACAGTAGCAAAATATTTTAGATGTTAGGAATCTGAAATAAAAACAAAAGAATTGAAAGGCCATTGATCTGAAACATTGAACTCTTTCTTTCTCCACAGATGCTACCAGATCAGCTGAATTTCCAGAATTTTCTGTTTTCAGTTCGATTAAAACTTTGCACATTTAGCCCAGCTGTTCAGTACAAAGTCACCCAGAGGTTAGGTTGATGGTCACGCTAAATTGGCCCTAGTGTCAGGGGATTAGCAGGGTAAATATCTGGGATTACGGGAATAGGGCCTGGCTGGGATTATGGTCAGTGCAGATCTGATGGGCTGAATGATCTCCTGCACTGTAGAGATTCTATGAATAAACTGTTGATCAACTTTGTGCATTTCTAAGAAGGGTTTGTTCCTCTTTACTCGTAATATTTGATCTGTTCTCATCAGATTTAGAACTTGAGTAATTTAATTGACTTCCCATTTTAAAATTACAGTTATAAATTAGTCAGGATTGTGAGCTGTATTTGCATGAAGTAATTAAAGTTGATGGGGGTGGAATTGAGAGCTGGCATTTGCATGAAGTAATTCAAGTTGATGGAGAGTGGGATTGACCAGGTTGTGCGTAATAGTTAAGAGCTGATGGTGAAGAGGCGGAGTTGCTCACCAGTGGGTAGAACAAAAAGTGGTTCAGGAAGAAACTAGCTCTCTGGAAACTAGGCTTTTTAAATCCTGCACTTATATAGTGCTTTCACAGTCGCCAGGTATCACAAAGCCCATTAGAGCCAATGATGTACTTTTGAAAGTGCAGTTACTATGTAATGTAGGAAATGCAGTAGTCAATTTACTTACACCCAGTTTCCACAAACAATATGATAACCAAAAAATCTATTTTTGTGATAATTGGTCAGGTCGCTGGAGTAACTCCACTGCTATTCTTTGAAACAGTATTTTTTCCATTCACCTGAAAGGAGGATGAAAAAATGCATCTCTGGCATTGCAGCACTCCTTCGGAGCTGCACTGGAGTTGTCAACCTTGACGTTTGTGTGCAAGTCCTTGAATAGAAATTGATCCCTGGAACCTTCTGACCTAGAGGTGAAAGTGCTACCAATTAATGTCCTTTAGGGAAAGAAATCTGCCTGATCTGGTCTACATGTGATTCCAAATCCACAGCAGTGTGGTTGACTCTAAAAATACCCTTGGGGATAGGCAGTAAATGCTGGCCCAGCCAGTGTGGCCCATATCCCATGAACAAATATTTTAAAAAGTTGTCAAGTAAAATATTGTCAGCTGGATAAATTAGACTGAAGTCATGGCTACTGAGCAAGCCTCAGCAAGAATTACATGAGTTCCTCATAATTAAACAAACATTACATCACTGTAAAGGAATTATAACACAAAAAGGAATGTTAGGACCAGGAACAAATTGGTTAGCTCATCAAACCTATTCCACTGTTCAGTCTGATCATAGCTGCTTGTGATCTATCTCCACAATTTTGTCCCATAACCCTTAGTTTTTTTAACCAAATGTACTAACAATATCAGATTTAAAATTAACTAATCAAACATCAATTGACATTCGCTCAATTGCCATTTGTGAAAGTGTTCCAAATTTTTATCATCGAAGTGGTTCCCAACTTAGCTGTTAAAGTCTGATTCTAATTTTTAAGTGTTCCCCTATTCCTAAAGGCCCCCCCCCACCCCACTCAACCAATGCAAACAATTTGTATCTATCTGTCATTCTCTTTTCAATGCTGCAGAATGCAGTGGATGCAGAATCAATCAACGGATTGAAGTAGAAGAGAGTGAATATTTGATCAAAAGCAGGATAAAGGGCTTTGGGGAAAAGGCAAGGAAGTAGAGTTAGGATGAGATGGAAATCAGCCATGATCACGTAGAATGGCGCAGTGGGGTCGAAAGGCTGAATTGCCTACTCTCCTAGTTCTTATATCCCCTTTGATCCCTTGAAAACCAATCAAGTCACCCTTTAAGCTTCTAAATTTCAGAAAATTTAAGTAGAGTTTAGGTAATTGCTCCTTTTAACTTAGCTGTTGCATATCAGTTATCATTCTAGTACATTTATACTGCACCACCTTCTATGCCAATACTTAATTCCTAACCTCTGGTATGCAGAATTCCCTTTCTGAGCAATCAGTGCAACAATATACAGTTTCATCTGCATCACCTGGAAATTGGTTTCCTTGCAGCCTGGTTTTTTAGCTAGCATCCGCACCAGTGCCTGGCAAGGCACTAGTGCAGATGCTAGCTAAAAAACCAGGCTGGAAGGATGCAGAATTCCTCTCAGTTCTTCAAGTGTCCATGTGTGATCCAACCCTGTATAGCTGTAGCATAATCTCTGCCCAATTTTATTCAAGTCTTCTGGCTAGCATTCCATTAAAGTTTTTTTGATTTTTCTTTACTTGTTCATAATATTTCACTGATCGTTGTATTGGGATCCCCAAGTCTTTTGGAATCGCCTCTTGCACTTTGCTTTTCACTGTTTAAGGAAGTGCTCTGTTCTAACCTTTTTAGGTCCAAAATGGATGACATTACATTTCCCTACAAAAGTGAGGGAGGAAGAATGATTGCAGGTCAAATGACAAGAGCTGTTTCATTTTCAGTTTGGAACTGCAGGTTTGAGGTTTAGACAGGAGTGGACATCAGACTGAAAGCATTCTGTCTCTCTCTCTCCTCTGTCTCTGTCTGTCTCTCTCTCTCCTCTGCCTCTGTCTCTCTCTCTCTCTCTCCTCTGCCTCTGTCTCTCTCTCTCTCTCCTCTGCCTCTGTCTGTCTCTCTCTCTCCTCTGCCTCTGTCTGTCTCTCTCTCTCTCCTCTGCCTCTGTCTGTCTCTCTCTCTCCTCTGTCTCTCTCTCTCTCCTCTGTCTCTCTCTCTCTCTCCTCTGTCTCTCTCTCTCTCTCCTCTGTCTCTCTCTCTCTCTCCTCTGTCTCTCTCTCTCTCTCCTCTGTCTCTCTCTCTCTCTCCTCTGTCTCTCTCTCTCTCTCCTCTGTCTCTCTCTCTCTCCTCTGTCTCTCTCTCTCTCCTCTGTCTCTCTCTCTCTCTCCTCTGTCTCTCTCTCTCTCCTCTGTCTGTCTCTCTCTCTCTCCTCTGTCTCTCTCTCTCTCTCCTCTGTCTTTCTCTCTCTCCTCTGTCTCTCTCTCTCTCTCTCCTCTGTCTCTCTCTCTCTCTCTCCTCTGTCTCTCTCTCTCTCTCTCCTCTGTCTCTCTCTCTCTCTCCTCTGTCTCTCTCTCTCTCTCCTCTGTCTCTCTCTCTCTCTCTCCTCTGTCTCTCTCTCTCTCTCTCCTCTGTCTCTCTCTCTCTCTCTCTCCTCTGTCTCTCTCTCTCTCTCTCCTCTGTCTCTCTCTCTCTCTCCTCTGTCTCTCTCTCTCTCTCCTCTGTCTCTCTCTCTCTCTCCTCTGTCTCTCTCTCTCTCTCCTCTGTCTCTCTCTCTCTCTCCTCTGTCTCTCTCTCTCTCTCCTCTGTCTCTCTCTCTCTCTCCTCTGTCTCTCTCTCTCTCTCTCTCCTCTGTCTCTCTCTCTCTCTCTCCTCTGTCTCTCTCTCTCTCTCTCCTCTGTCTCTCTCTCTCTCTCCTCTGTCTCTCTCTCTCTCTCTCCTCTGTCTCTCTCTCTCTCTCTCCTCTGTC
>NW_027650564.1:0-5000 GCF_965287045.1 Carcharhinus amblyrhynchos | reverse complement strand
CTCTCTCTCTCCTCTCCTCTGCCTGTCTCTCTCTCTCTCTCCTCTCCTCTGCCTGTCTCTCTCTCTCCTCTTCTCTCCTCTGCCTGTCTCTCTCTCTCCTCTTCTCTCCTCTGCCTGTCTCTCTCTCTCCTCTCCTCTCCTCTGCCTGTCTCTCTCTCTCTCCTCTCCTCTGCCTGTCTCTCTCTCTCTTCTCTCCTCTGCCTGTCTCTCTCTCTCTCTCTCCTCTCCTCTGCCTGTCTCTCTCTCTCCCCTCTCCTCTGCCTGTCTCTCTCTCTCCCTCTCCTCTGCCTGTCTCTCTCTCTCCCCTCTCCTCTGCCTGTCTCTCTCTCTCCCCTCTCCTCTGCCTGTCTCTCTCCCTCCCCTCTCCTCTGCCTGTGTCTCTCTCTCTCTCTCTTCTCTCCTCTGCCTGTCTCTCTGTCTTCTCTCCTCTGCCTGTGTCTCTCTCTCCTCTCCTCTGCCTGTCTCTCTCTCTCTTCTCTCCTCTGCCTGTGTCTCTCTCTCTCTCTCTTCTCTCCTCTGCCTGTCTCTCTGTCTTCTCTCCTCTGCCTGTGTCTCTCTCTCCTCTCCTCTGCCTGTCTCTCTCTCTCTTCTCTCCTCTCCCTGTCTCTCGCTCTCTCTCTCTCTCTCTCCTCTTCTCTGCCTGTCTCTCTCTCTCTTCTCTCCTCTGCCTGTCTCTCTCTCTCTCTCTCCTCTCCTCTGCCTGTCTCTCTCTCTCCCCCTCTCCTCTGCCTGTCTCTCTCTCTCCCCTCTCCTCTGCCTGTCTCTCTCTCTCCCCTCTCCTCTGCCTGTCTCTCTCTCTCCCCTCTCCTCTGCCTGTCTCTCTCCCTCCCCTCTCCTCTGCCTGTGTCTCTCTCTCTCTCTCTTCTCTCCTCTGCCTGTCTCTCTGTCTTCTCTCCTCTGCCTGTGTCTCTCTCTCCTCTCCTCTGCCTGTCTCTCTCTCTCTTCTCTCCTCTGCCTGTGTCTCTCTCTCTCTCTCTTCTCTCCTCTGCCTGTCTCTCTGTCTTCTCTCCTCTGCCTGTGTCTCTCTCTCCTCTCCTCTGCCTGTCTCTCTCTCTCTTCTCTCCTCTCCCTGTCTCTCGCTCTCTCTCTCTCTCTCTCTCTCTTCTCTGCCTGTCTCTCTCTCTCTTCTCTTCTCTCCTCTGCCTGTCTCTCTCTCTTCTCTCCTCTGCCTGTCTCGCTCTCTCTCTCTCCTCTGCCTGTCTCTCTCTCTGTCTCTCTCCTCTCCTCTGCCTGTCTCTCTCTCTCTCTCCTCCTCTCCTCTGCCTGTCTCTCTCTCTCTCCTCTCCTCTCCTCTGCCTGTCTCTCTCTCTCTCTCCTCTCCTCTGCCTGTCTCTCTCTCTCTCTCTCTCCTCTCCTCTGCCTGTCTCTCTCTCTCTCTTCTCTCCTCTGCCTGTCTCTCTCTCTCTCCTCTCCTCTCCTCTGCCTGTCTCTCTCTCTCTCTCTCTCTCCTCTCCTCTGCCTGTCTCTCTCTCTCTCTTCTCTCCTCTGCCTGTCTCTCTCTCTCTCCTCTCCTCTCCTCTGCCTGTCTCTCTCTCTCTCCTCTCCTCTCCTCTGCCTGTCTCTCTCTCTCTCTCCTCTCCTCTGCCTGTCTCTCTCTCTCTCTCCTCTCCTCTGCCTGTCTCTCTCTCTCTCTCCTCTCCTCTGCCTGTCTCTCTCTCTCTCTCCTCTCCTCTGCCTGTCTCTCTCTCTCTCTCCTCTCCTCTGCCTGTCTCTCTCTCTCTCTCCTCTCCTCTGCCTGTCTCTCTCTCTCTCTCCTCTCCTCTGCCTGTCTCTCTCTCTCTCTCCTCTGCCTGTCTCTCTCTCTCTCTCCTCTCCTCTGCCTGTCTCTCTCTCTCTCTCCTCTCCTCTGCCTGTCTCTCTCTCTCTCTCTTCTCTCCTCTGCCTGTCTCTCTCTCTCTCTTCTCTCCTCTGCCTGTCTCTCTCTCTCCTCTCCTCTCCTCTGCCTGTCTCTCTCTCTCTTCTCTCCTCTCCCTGTCTCTCGCTCTCTCTCTCTCTCTCTCCTCTTCTCTGCCTGTCTCTCTCTCTCTTCTCTTCTCTCCTCTGCCTGTCTCGCTCTCTCTTCTCTCCTCTGCTTGTCTCTCTCTCTCTTCTCTCCTCTGCCTGTCTCTCTCTCTCTTCTCTCCTCTGCCTGTCTCTCTCTCTCTCTTCTCTCCTCTGCCTCTCTCTCTCTCTGTCTCTCTCCTCTCCTCTGCCTGTCTCTCTGTCTTCTCTCCTCTGCCTGTCTCTCTCTCTCCTCTCCTCTGCCTGTCTCTCTCTCTCTCTCTCCTCTCCTCTGCCTGTCTCTCTCTCTCTCTCTCTCTCTCTCTTCTCTCCTCTGCCTGTCTCTCTCTCTCTCCTCTCCTCTGCCTGTCTCTCTCTCTCCTCTTCTCTCCTCTGCCTGTCTCTCTCTCTCTCTCTCTCTTCTCTCCTCTGCCTGTCTCTCTCTCTCTCCTCTCCTCTGCCTGTCTCTCTCTCTCCTCTTCTCTCCTCTGCCTGTCTTCTCTCTCTCCTCTCCTCTGCCTGTCTCTCTCTCTCTCTCCTCTCCTCTGCCTGTCTCTCTCTCTCTCTCTCTCTTCTCTCCTCTGCCTGTCTCTCTCTCTCTTCTCTCCTCTGCCTGTCTCTCTCTCTCCTCTCCTCTCCTCTGCCTGTCTCTCTCTCTCCTCTCCTCTCCTCTGCCTGTCTCTCTCTCTCCCTCTCCTCTCCTCTGCCTGTCTCTCTCTCTCCTCTCCTCTGCCTGTCTCTCTCTCTCCTCTCCTCTCCTCTGCCTGTCTCTCTCTCTCCTCTCCTCTCCTCTGCCTGTCTCTCTCTCTCTCCTCTCCTCTGCCTGTCTCTCTCTCTCTCCTCTCCCTCTGCCTGTCTCTGTCTCTCTCTCTCTGCCTGTCTCTCTCTCTCTCCTCTCCTCTGCCTGTCTCTCTCTCTCTCTCCTCTCCTCTGCCTGTCTCTCTCTCTCTCTCTCCTCTCCTCTGCCTGTCTCTCTCTCTCTCCCCTCTCCTCTGCCTGTCTCTCTCTCTCTCTTCTCTCCTCTGCCTGTCTCTCTCCCTCCTCTTCTCTCCTCTGCCTGTCTCTCTCTCTCCTCTCCTCTGCCTGTCTCTCTCTCTCTTCTCTCCTCTGCCTGTCTCTCTCTCTCTCCTCTCCTCTGCCTGTCTCTCTCTCTCTTCTCTCCTCTCCTGTCTCTCGCTCGCTCTCTCTCTTCTCTCCTCTGCCTGTCTCTCTCTCTTCTCTCCTCTGCCTGTCTCGCTCTCTCTTCTCTCCTCTGCTTGTCTCTCTCTCTCTTCTCTCCTCTGCCTGTCTCTCTCTCTCTTCTCTCCTCTGCCCTGTCTCTCTCCCTCCTCTCCTCTCCTCTGCCTGTCACTCTCTTCTCTCCTCTGCCTGTCTCTCTCTCTCTTCTCTCCTCTGCCTGTCTCTCTCTCTCTCTTCTCTCCTCTGCCTCTCTCTCTCTCTTTCTCTCTCCTCTCCTCTGCCTGTCTCTCTCTCTCTCTCTCCTCTCCTCTGCCTGTCTCTCTCTCCTCTCCTCTGCCTGTCTCTCTCTCTCTCTCTCTCTCTCTCCTCTGCCTGTCTCTCTCTCTCTCTCCCCTCTCCTCTGCCTGTCTCTCTCTCTCTCTCTCTCTCTCCTCTCCTCTGCCTGTCTCTCTCTCTCTCTCTCCTCTCCTCTGCCTGTCTCTCTCTCTCTCTCCTCTCCTCTGCCTGTCTCTCTCTCTCCTCTCTCTCCTCTTCTCTCTCCTCTGCCTGTCTCTCTCTCTCCTCTTCTCTCCTCTGCCTGTCTCTCTCTCTCCTCTCCTCTCCTCTGCCTGTCTCTCTCTCTCTTCTCCTCTGCCTGTCTCTCTCTCTCTTCTCTCCTCTGCCTGTCTCTCTCTCTCTCTCCTCCTCTCCTCTGCCTGTCTCTCTCTCTCCCTCTCCTCTGCCTGTCTCTCTCTCTCCCCTCTCCTCTGCCTGTGTCTCTCTCTCTCTCTCTTCTCTCTCTCTCTCTCTCTCTGCCTGTCTCTCTCTCTCTCTCTCTCCTCTGCCTGTCTCTCTCTCTTCTCTCTCTCCTCTGCCTGTCTCTCTCTCTCTCTCTTCTCTCCTCTGCCTGTCTCTCTCTCTCTCTCTCCCTCTCTCTCTCCTCTCCTCTGCCTGTCTCTCTCTCTTCTCTCCTCTGCCTGTCTCTCTCTTCTCTCTCTCTGCCTGTCTCTCTCTCTTCTCTCCTCTGCCTGTCTCTCTCTCCTTCTCTCCTCTGCCTGTCTCTCTCTCTCTCTCTCTCTCTGCCTGTCTCTCTCTCTCTCTCCTCTCCTCTGCCTGTCTCTCTCTCTCTCTCTCCTCTCCTCTGCCTGTCTCTCTCTCTCTCCTCTCTCCTCTGCCTGTCTCTCTCTCTCTCCTCTCTCTGCCTGTCTCTCTCTCTCTCTCTCTCCTCTCCTCTGCCTGTCTCTCTCTCTCTCTCTCTCTCTCTCCTCTCCTCTGCCTGTCTCTCTCTCTCTCTCCTCTCTCCTGCCTGTCTCTCTCTCTCTCTCTCTCCTCTTCTCTCCTCTGCCTGTCTCTCTCTCTCCTCTTCTCTCCTCTGCCTGTCTCTCTCTCTCCTCTCTCCTCTGCCTGTCTCTCTCTCTCTCCTCTCCTCTGCCTGTCTCTCTCTCTCTCCCTCTCCTCTGCCTGTCTCTCTCTCTCTCCTCTCCTCTGCCTGTCTCTCTCTCTCTCCCTCTCCTCTGCCTGTCTCTCTCTCTCCCCCTCCTCTGCCTGTCTCTCTCTCTCCCCTCTCCTCTGCCTGTCTCTCTCTCTCTCTCTCCTCTGCCTGTCTCTCTCTCTCCCCTCTCCTCTGCCTGTGTGTCCTCTCTCTCTCTCTTCTCTCCTCTGCCTGTCTCTCTCTGTCTTCTCTCCTCTGCCTGTGTCTCTCTCTCCTCTCCTCTGCCTGTCTCTCTCTCTCTTCTCTCCTCTGCCTGTCTCTCTCTCTCTCTCTCCTCTTCTCTGCCTGTCTCTCTCTCTCTTCTCTTCTCTCCTCTGCCTGTCTCTCTCTCTCTTCCTCTCCTCTGCCTGTCTCTCTCTCTTCTCTCCTC
>NW_027650563.1:0-64026 GCF_965287045.1 Carcharhinus amblyrhynchos | reverse complement strand
TGAGAGTCTGTGTCTCTGAGTTTCTGTCTCTCAGTATCTTTGAACCTCTGTGTCTCTCTGTCTCTTTGTCCCCGACTCTCTGTGTCCCTGAGTCTCTCTGGCTCTGAGTCTTCGAATCTCTGTGTCCCTGCGTCTCTTTGTCTCTCTGTCTCTGAGTCCCCGTGTCTCTCTGTCTCTGTTTCCCTGTGTCTCTGACCCTGTGAGACTCTGTCTCTCTGAGCTTCTGTCTTTCTGTGTCTCTGAATCTATGTGTCTCTGAGTCTCTGAATTTCTGTGTTTCTGTATCTCGGGGTCAGGGTTCAGGGTCTGTCCTCAGGGTCAGGGTTCAGGGCCTGTCCTCAGGGTCAGGGTTCAGGGCCTGTCCTCAGGGTCAGGGTTCAGGGCCTGTCCTCAGGGTCAGGGTTCAGGGTCTGTCCTCAGGGTCAGGGTTCAGGGTCTGTCCTCAGGGTCAGGGTTGAGAGACACAGAGACTCAGAGACCCAGAGATTCAGCGACTCAGTGAGCCAGAGACGCAGAGACACAGAGACTCTGAGGCACTGAGAAACAGAGACACAGTGTCTCAGAGATGCAGAGTCTCAGAGACACGGATGATCTGAGACTCAGAATCTCATAGACTCAGAGACACGGAGACTCAGAGACATGGAGACTCAGAATCTTAGAGACAAAGAGACACAGGGGCTCAGAGACTCAGAAACTTATGGATGCAGAGACACAGAGACACAGAGACTCAGAGACTCAGAGACACAGGGACTCAGTGACACAGAGACTCAGAGAGTCTGAGAGACAGAAACACACAGACACAGAGATTCTGAGACTCTGAGACACAGAGACACAGAGACACAGAGAACAACAGAAACAAAGACCCTGAGACACAGAAACCCAGAGACCCAGAGACTCTGAGACACAGAGACTTAGAGACTCAGAGACTCAGAGACCCAGAGACTCAACGACTCAGTGAGCCAGAGACACAGAGACACAAAGTCACAGAGACTCAGAGACACAGAAACACAGAGACACAGAGGCTCTGAAACTCTGAGACTCTGAGACTCAGAGGCACTGAGAAACAGAGACACAGAGCCTCAGAGATGCAGAGTCTCAGAGACACAGAGACACAGATGATCTGAGACTCGGAAACTCATAGACACAGAGACTCAGAGACACGGAGACTCAGTGACACAGAGACACGGAGACTCAGAGTCTCAGAGACAAAGAGACATAGAGGCTCAGAGGCTCAGAAGCTCATAGATGCAGAGACACAGAGACTCAGAGGCACCGAGACACTGAGACAGAGAGATGCAGAGACAGAGACTCTGATACTCTGAGGCTCAGAGAATCTGAGACAAAGAGACACAGAGACTCAGAGACTCAGAGACACAGAGACCCAGAGACCCAGAGACTCAGAGACACAGAGACTCAGAGATTCTGAGACACAGGGACACAGAAATACAGACACACAGAGACTCTGAGACACAGGTCAAGGTTCAGGGCCTGTTTTCAGGGTCAGTGTTCAGCATCAGGGTTCAGGTCCTTTCCTCAGGCTCAGGCCCTCAGAGCTTGTTCTTGGGGTGAGGATTTGGGGCCTAGTCCTTTGGGTCAGGGTTCAGGACCTGCTTTTGGTGTCAGGGTTCGGGAGCTGAACTCGGGGTCAGGGCTCAGGGTTCAGGAGCTGAACTCGGGGTCAGGGCTCAGGGTTCGGGAGCTGAACTCGGGGTCAGGGCTCAGGGTTCGGGAGCTGAACTCGGGGTCAGGGCTCAGGGTTCGGGAGCTGAACTCGGGGTCAGGGGTCAGGGTTCGGGAGCTGAACTCGGGGTCAGGGCTCAGGGTTCGGGAGCTGAACTCGGGGTCAGGGGTCAGGGTTCGGGAGCTGAACTCGGGGTCAGGGGTCAGGGTTCGGGAGGTGAACTCGGGGTCAGGGGTCAGGGTTCAGGAGGTGAACTCGGGGTCAAGGACAGGGTTCGGGAGGTGAACTCGGGGCTAGGGGGTCAGGGTTCGGGAGGTGAGCTCAGGGTCAGGGGTCAGGGTTCGGGGGGTGAACTTGGGGTCGGGGTCAGGGTTCGGGAGGTGAACTCGGGGTCAGGGGTCAGGGTTCAGGGTGTGAACTCGGGGTCAGGGTTCGGGAGGTGAACTCAGGGTCAGGGGTCAGGGTTCGGGAGCTGATTAAACTCCAGTTATCTTTTCAAAGTGTTTATTGAATGTGATTTCCGAGGTTGGGTCAGTCTTCTCCCTAAGGTGAGGTGGGTCAGTGATACCCACTCCACTGCAGAGACACGGACAACTGACTCCGATTACACAAAGGATTTATACTCCTCTCCCACTGAGGCAGGCACAAAGGGAACAGCCGATCACTCGTTTCCAACACACAGTTTCCATATTCTCCATTCATACTGATCTGGGATTTACCCATTCACTTCCTGCTGTTTATTCCCACACGGCACTCACTGACTGCACTCAGTCAAATCATCAGCAGACTTTATTCTTTCTTCCACAAAACTTACAATTATCTGGTTCTGCCGATAATTTACAAAACTACAAACCTCCCAAAGCACGCATTCGCAACACTAAAAAAATCCCTTTACATCCTCATCACTGGGTCTCTGTGTCTCAGGGTCTCCATGTCTCCATGTCTCTGTGTCTCAGAATCTCAGAGTCTCTGGGTCTCTTTGTCTCTGGGTGTCTGTATCTCTGTGACTCTGTGTCTTTGGGTCTCTGTGTCTCTGGGTCTCTGTGCCTCTGGGTCTCTCTGTCTCTGTGTCTCAGAGTTCAGAGTCTCAGATTCTCTGTGTCTCTGGGTCTCTAGGTCTCTGTGTCTCTCTGTCCCTGGCTCTCTCTGTTGCAGAGTCTCAGAGTCTCAGATTCTTAGTGTCTCTGGGTGTCTGTGTCTCTCTGTCTCAGAGTCTCAGGTTCTCAATGTCTCTGGGTCTCTGTGTTTCAGGGCCTCTGGGTCTCTGGTTCTCAGAGTCTCTGTGTCTCTGTGTGTCTGAGTCTCTGTATCTCTGCGTCTCTGTGTCTCTGTGTGCGTAACATTAGCCGTTTTCCAATCATCCGGCACTTCCCCGGAATCCAGCGACGTTGGGAAAATAACCACCAAGGCATCCACTATCACCTCCGCCATTTCTTTCAGAACCCTCGGATGCATTCCATCCGGTCCTGGGGACTTGTCCACAATCAGCCCCTCCAGTCTGTCGAGCACCGCCTCTCTAGTAACAGTAATGTCATTAAGACCCTCCAGTCCTACCACCTTTCTATCGCTAACACCCGGCAAATTATTCACGTCCTCCTCCGTGAAGACAGAAACAAAAAAGTTATTCAATACCTTAGCCATATCCCCATCCCCTACCACTAGGTCCCCTTTCTCATCCTCTAAAGGACCAACATTCACCCTAGCCAGCCTCTTCCTTTTTATATATTTATAAAAACTCTTGCTATCCTTTTTTATATTAAGCGCTAGCCCAGCTTCATAGTTTCTCCTACCCTTCTTTATCAACTTCTTTGTCAATCTTTGTTGATATTTAAACCTCTCCCAATCCTCTTCTCGCCCACTGCTCTTAGCTACTCTAAATTCCTCCGCTTTTAGCTTAACACTTTCCTTCACCTCCTTTGTTATCCACGGCTTATTACCTCTCCTCCTACTATCCTTTTTGACCATCGGAATAAATTTCCGTTGAGCACCAAGAAAGATCTTCTGAAAGATCCTCCACTGCTCCTCAGCAGACCTACCTTCCAACGCGCTCCCCCAGTCCACATTCGCCAATTCTTCTCTCATCCTACCGTACTCCCCTCTATTCAAACAAAGGACGCGTGTCCAGGAACCCACTTTCTCCTCCTCCATCTGCACCAGAAACTCCACCATACAATGATCACTCTCCCCAAGAGGATCCTTCACCACAAGGTCCCTAATTCTACCCGCTTCATTACATAGCACCAGATCCAAGATAGCTCGCTCCCTCGTCGGCTCCAACACACACTGTTCGAGGAAACTATCCCGGCAGCATTCCAAGAACTCTTCCTCGAGCCCACCGCGTCCAACATGGGTCGACCAATCAATATGCAGATTGAAATCCCCCATAACTACGGCCGTCCCATTCCTGCACGCCGCACTTATTTGCACGTTAACAGCCCGCCCCATCTCCAGATCATTATTCGGGGGCCTATAGACGACACCCACCAGCGTCTTCCTCCCTTTGCTGTTCCTAATCTCCACCCACAACGATTCCACCCTCTGCTCCTTGGCTCCAATATCATCCCTTGCTACCACCGTGATGCTATCCTTAATCAGTAGAGCTACGCACCCCCCTTTTCCCTCCTGCCTATCCTTCCTAAACACTTGATAGCCCTGTACATTCAGCTCCCAGTCCCTGTCACCCTGCAGCCACGTCTCTGTAATGGCCACCAGATCGTATCCATTTGTGTCGATCTGTGCCATCAGCTCATCCACTTTATTCCGAATGCTTCGTGCATTCAGATAAAGTGCTTTAAAGGCGTTTGACAAGGTGCCTCACAAGAGGTTATTGCAGAAGGTCGAGGGACATGGAGTTGGGGGTAGGGTGTTAGCGTGGATAGAGGATTGGTTGTCAAATAGGAGGCAGAGAGTGGGGGTCAACGGGTGCTATTCGGATTGGCGGATGGTGACTAGTGGAGTGCCCCAGGGGTCGGTGCTGGGGCCTCAGCTTTTTACCATTTATATAGATGATCTGGAGGAGGGAACCGAGTGTAGAGTGTCGAAATTTGCTGATGACACCAAGATTGGGGGAACGGCAAATTGTGCGGAGGGTGTGGAGAGTCTGCAGAAGGATCTAGATAGGCTGGGCGAATGGGCCAGGAAATGGCAAATGGAATTTAATGTTGGCAAGTGTGAGGTGGTCCACTTTGGTAGGAAGAATGGTAGGAAGGACTATTACTTACGAGGCGAAAAACTGCAGCAGGCGACGGTGCAGAGGGACCTCGGGGTCCTTGTGCATGAGTCGCAAAAACCCAGCCTGCAGGTGCAGCAGGTGGTCAGGAAGGCGAATGGGATGCTGGCCTTCATAGCGAGGGGGATTGAATATAAAAGTCGGGAGGTCTTGCTGCAGCTGTATAGGGCATTGGTGAGGCCGCAGCTGGAGTACTGTGTGCATTTTTGGGCGCCGCACCTGCGCAAAGATATTTTGGCCTTGGAGGGAGTGCAGAGGAGGTTTACTAGGCTGATACCGGAGTTGAGGGGGTTGAGCTATGAGGAGAGGCTGAATAAACTGGGCTTGTACTTGTTAGAGTTTAGAAGAATGAGAGGAGATCTCATTGAGATGTATAAGATGATGAATGGGATGGATAGGATAGAGGTGGAAAGACTCTTCCCGCTCAAAAAAGACAATAGGACTAGGGGGCACAGCCTCAAGATAAAAGGGGGGCGGTTTAGAACGGAGTTGAGGAGGAACTTCTTCACTCAAAGGGTGGTGAATCTCTGGAATTCTCTGCCCGTTGAAGTGGTGGAGGCTGCCTCGCTAAATATATTTAAGACGCGGGTTGATGGGTTTTTGATAAGAGAGGGGATTAAGGGTTATGGGGAGAGGGCGGGAAAGTGGAACTGAGCAGCGACAGATCAGCTATGATCTTATTGAATGGCGGGGCAGGCTCGAAGGGCTGGATGGCCTACTCCTGCTCCTATTTCTTATGTTCTTATGTTCTTATGTCTCTGGGTCACTGAGTCTCAGAGTCTCTGTGCCTTTGTGTCTCAGTGTTTCAGAGTCTCTGGCTCTCTGCATCTCTGGGTCTTTGGGGCTCTGTGTCTCTGAGACTCTGTGTCTCTGTGCCGCTGTGTCTGTGTCTCTGGGCCTCTGTGACCCAGGGTCTCTCTGTCGCAGAGTCTCAGATTCTCAGAATCTCTATGTCTCTGGGTCTCAGAGTCTCTGTGTCCCAGCACCTCTGTGTCTGTGTCTCTGAGTCACCCTGTCTCTGTGTCTCAGAGTGTCAGTGTCCCTGGGTCTCTGTGTCTTTGGGTCACTGGGACTCTGGCTCTCTCTGTCGCAGAGTCTCAGAATCACAGAGTCTCAGAGTTTTGGTATCTCTGTGTCTCAGAATCTCAGGGTCTCAGAGTCTCTGTGTTTCTGGATCTCTGAGTCTCAGAGACTCAATGTCTCTGGGTCTCAGCGTCTCATCGTCTCAGCATCTCTGTGTCTCAGAGTCTCAGAGTCTTTGGGTCTCTGTGTTTCTGTGTCTCGGGGTCTCAGAGTTTCAGAGTCTCAGAGTCTCTGTGTCTTTTTGTCTCTGGGTCTCAGAGTCTCAGTGTCTCTGGGCCTCTATGTCTCTGGGTCTCTCTGTCTCAGAGTGTCAGAGTCTTGGGGTCTTGGGGACTCTGGGCCTCTTGCTCTCTGGGTCTCAGAGTCTCAGTGTCTCTGTGTCTCGGTGTCTCAGAGTCTCTGTGTCTCTGGGTCTCTATGTCTCTGGGTCTCTATGTCTCTGGGTCTCCGATTCTATGTCTCTGCGTCTCTGTGTCTCTGGGTCTCAGTGTCTCTGTGCCTCTGTGTCTCAGAGTCTCAGGGTCTGAGATTCTCTGGATCTCTGGGTCTCTGGGTGTCTTGTTCTCTGGGTCTCAGAATCTCAGTGTCTCTGGGTCTCTCTGTCTCAGAATGTCAGAGTCTCTGTGTCTCAGGGTCTCTTGTTCTCTGGGTCTCAGAGTCTCTGGGTCTCTGCATCTCAGAGTCTCAGTGTCTCTGCGTCTCTCTGTCACTGTGTCTCAGAGTGTCAGAGTCTCTGTGTCCCTGGGTCTCAGAGTCTCTGCGTCTCTGTCTCAGAGTCTCTGCATCTCTGCATCTCTGCGTCTCAGAATCTCTGCATCTCAGAGTCTCTGCGTCTCAGAGTATCTGTGTCTCAGAGTCTCGGCATCTCAGAGTCTCTGCGTCTCAGAGTCTTTGCGTCTCAGAGTCTTTGCGTCTCAGAGTCTCTGCGTCTCAGAGTCTCGACATCTCAGAGTCTGTGCACCTCTGCGTCTCTGCGTCCCCGCATCTCTGCGTCTCAGTCTCTGCGTCTCTGCGTCTCTGCGTCTCAGAGTCTCTGCGTCCCTGCGTCTCAGAGTCTCAGAGTCTCTGCGTCTCAGAGTCTCTGCGTCTCAGAGTCTCTGCGCCTCTGTCTCAGAGTCTCTTTGTCTCAGAGTCTCTGCGTCTCAGAGTCTCTGCGTCTCAGAGTCTCTACGTCTCTGCGTCTCAGAGTCTCTGTGTCTCTGCGTCGCAGAGTCTCTGCATCTGGCATCACAGCGTCTCTGCGTCTCAGTGTCTCTGCGTCTCAGTGTCACTACGTCTCAGACTCACTGCGTCTCAGAAACTCTGCATCTCAGTGTGTCTGCATCTCTGCGTCTCAGAGTCTCTGCCTCTCTGCATCTCACAATCTCTGCGTCTCTGCATCTCAGAGTCTCTGCGTCTCTGCGTCTCAGAGTCTCTGCGTCCCTGCGTCTCAGAGTCTCAGAGTCTCGGCGTCTCAGAGTCTCTGCGTCTCAGAGTCTCTCCGTCTCTGCGTCTCAGAGTCTCTGCGTCTCAGAGTCTCTGCGTCTCTGTCTCAGAGTCTCTTTGTCTCAGAGTCTCTGCGTCTCAGAGTCTCTGCGTCTCAGAGTCTCTATGTCTCTGCGTCTCAGAGTCTCTGTGTCTCTGCGTCGCAGAGTCTCTGCATCTGGCATCACAGCGTCTCTGCGTCTCAGTGTCTCTGCGTCTCAGTGTCACTACGTCTCAGACTCACTGCGTCTCAGAAACTCTGCATCTCAGTGTGTCTGCATCTCTGCGTCTCAGAGTCTCTGCCTCTCTGCATCTCACAATCTCTGTGTCTCTGCATCTCAGAGTCTCTGCGTCTCTGTGTCTCAGAGTCTCTGCGTCTCAGAGTCTCTGCGTCTCAGAGTCTCTGCGTCTCTCTGTCTCTGCGTCTCAGAGCCTCTGCGTCTCAGAGTCTCTACGTCTCAGAGTCTCTGCGCCTCAGAGTCTCTGTGTGTCAGAGTCTCTGCTTCCCACAGTCTCTGCGTCTCTGCGTCTCAGAGTCTCTGCGTCTCAGAGTCTCTGCGTCTCTGCGTCTCAGAGTCTCTGCGCCTCAGAGTCTCTGCGTCTCTGCGTCACAGAGTCTCAGACTCTCTGCGTCTCAGAGGCTCTGTGTCTCTGCGTCTTTGCGTTTCAGAGTCTCTGCGTCTCTGTGTATCTGCGTCTCAGCATCTCAGAGTCTCTGCGTCTAAGAGTCTCAACATCTCTGCGCCTCATAGTCTCTGCATCTCAGAGCCTCTACGTCTCAGAGTCTCTGCGCCTCAGAGTCTCTGTGTCTCAGAGTCTCTGCTTCCCACAGTCTCTGCGTCTCTGCGTCTCAGAGTATCTGCGTCCCTGCATCTCTGCGTCTCAGTCTCTGCGTCTCTGCGTCTCAGAGTCTCTGCGTCTCAGAGTCTCAGAGTCT
Source organism: Carcharhinus amblyrhynchos (assembly GCF_965287045.1). NCBI lineage: Eukaryota > Metazoa > Chordata > Chondrichthyes > Carcharhiniformes > Carcharhinidae > Carcharhinus > Carcharhinus amblyrhynchos. The sequence goes on along the minus strand of NW_027650563.1, from coordinate 55,632 downwards.
TTGCGTCTCAGAGTTTCTGATGCTCTGCGTCTCAGAGGCTCTGTGTCTCTGCGTCTTTGCGTCTCAGCGCCTCAGAGTCTCTGCATCTCAGATCCCCTACATCTCAGAGTCTCTGTGTCTCAGAGTCTCTGCGTCTCAGAGTTTCTGACTCTCTGCTTCTCAGAGGCTCTCTGTCTCTATGTCTTTGCGTCTCAGAGTTTCTGCGTGTCAGAGTCTCTGCGTGTCAGAGTCTCTGTGTATATGCGTCTCTGCGTCTCAGAGTCTCTACGTCACAGAGTCTCAGGCTCTCTGCGTCTCAGCGTCTTTGCGTTTCAGAGTCTCTGCGTCTCAGCATCTCAGAGTCTCTGCGTCTAAGAGTCTCAACGTCTCTGCGCCTCATAGTCTCGGCATCTCAGAGCCTCTACGTCTCAGTCTCTACGTCTCAGAGTCTCTGAGTCTCTGTGTCACAGAGTCTCAGGCTCTCCGCGTTTCAGAGGCTCTGTGTCTCTGCGTCTTTGCGTCTCAGAGTCTCTGCGTCTCTGCGCCTCAGAGCCTCAGTGTATCAGAGTCTCTGCACCTCTGCGTCTCAGAGTCTCGGCGCCTCAGTGTCTCAAAGTCTCTGCGTCTACGAGTCTCAGCGTCTCTGCGCCTCAGAGTCTCTGTGTCTCAGAGGCTCTGTGTCTCTGCGTCTCAGAATCACTGCGTCTCTGCGTCACAGAGTCTAAGACTCTCTGCGTCTCAGAGCCTCTGCGTCTCAGAGTCTCTGCGTCTATGCGTCTCTGTGTCTCAGAGTCTCTGCGTCTCAGAGTCTCTGCGTCTCAGAGTCTGTGTGTCTCAGAGTCTGTGCGTCTCAGTGTATCTGTGTCTCAGAGTCTCTGCGTCTCTGCATCTCAGAGTCTCTAAGTCTCTGCGTCGCAGAGTCTCTGCATCTAGCATCACAGAGTCTCTGCGTCTCAGTGTCTCTGCGTCTCAGACTCACTGCGTCTCAGAGTCTCTGAGTCTCTGCGTCGCTGAGTCTCTGCATCTAACATCACCGAGTATCTGCGTCTCAGTGTCTCTGCGTCTCAGACTCACTGCGTCTCAGAGTCTCTGTGTCTCAGTGTCTCTGCATCTCTGCGTCTCAGAGTCTCTGCCTCTCTGCATCTCAGAATCTCTGCGTCTCTGCGTCTCAGAGTCTCTGCGTCTCTGCATCTCAGAGTCTCTGCCTCTCTGCGTCTCTGCATCTCAGAGTCTCTGCATCTCAGAGTCTCTGCATCTCAGAGTCTCTGCATCTCTGCGTCTCATAGTCTCTGCATCTCAATCCTCTACATCTCAGAGTCTCTACTTCTCAGAGTCTCAGACTTCTGCGTCTCAGAGGCTCTGTGTCTCAGAGTCTCTGTGTCTCTGCGTCTCAGAGTCTCTGCGTCTCAGAGTCTCTGTGTCTCTGCGTCTCAGAGTCTCTGCGTCTCAGAGTCTCTGTGTCTCAGAGTCTCTGCGTCTCAGAGTCACTGCGTCTCTGCGTCTCAGAGTCTCTGCGTCTCAGAATCTCTGCGTCTCAAAGTCTCTGCGTCTCAGAGTCTCTGCGTCTCAGAGTCTCGGCGTCTCTGCGTCTCAGAGTCTCTGCGTCTCTGCATGTCTGCGTGTCAGAGTCTCTGCGTGTCAGAGTCTCTGCGTGTCAGAGTCTCTGCGTGTCAGAGTCTCTGCGTCTCAAAGTCTCTGCGTCCCAGAGTCTCTGCGTCTCAGAGTCTCTGCGTCTCAGAGTCTCTGCGTGTCAGAGTCTCTGCGTGTCAGAGTCTCTGCGTCTCAAAGTCTCTGCGTCCCAGAGTCTCTGCGTCTCAGAGTCTCTGCGTCTCAGAGTCTCTGCGTCTCAGAATCTCTGCGTCTCAGAGTCTCTGCGTCTCTGCGTCTCTGCGTCTCGGAGTCTCTGCGTCTCAGAGTCTCTGCGTCTCAGAGTCTCTGCGTGTCAGAGTCCCTGCGTCTCAGAGTCTCTGCGTCTCAGAGTCTCTGCATCTCAGAGACACTGCGTCTCAGAGTCACTGTGTCTCAGAGTCTCTGCGTCTCTGCGTCTCAGAGTCTCAGACTCTCTGCGTCTCTGCGTCTCAGAGTCTCTGCGTCTCGGAGTCTCTGCGTCTCAGAGTCTCTGCGTCTCAGAGTCTCAGAGTCCCTGCGTCTCAGAGTCTCTGCCTCTCAGAGTCTCAGAGTCTCTGCGTCTCAGAGTCTCTGCGTCTCAGAGTCTCTGCGACTCAGAGTCTCTGCGTCTCAGAGTCTCTGCGTCTCAGAGACTCTGCGTCTCAGAGTCTCGGCGTCTCTGCGTCTCAGAGTCTCTGCGTCTCAGAGTCTCGGCGTCTCTGCGCCTAAGAGTCTCTGCGTCTCAGAGTCTCTGCGTCTCAGAGTCTCTGCGTCTCAGAGTCCCTGCGTCTCAGAGTCTCTGCGTCTCAGTGTCTCAGAGTCTTTGCGTCTCAGAGTCTCTGCGTCTCAGAGTCTCTGCGACTCAGAGTCTCTGCGTCTCAGAGTCTCGGCGTCTCTGCGACTCAGCGTCTCTGCGTCTCAGAGTCTCGGCTTATCTGCGTCTCAGAGTCTCTGCGTCTCAGAGTCTCTGCGTCTCAGAGTCACTGCGTCTCAGCGTCTCAGAGTCTCTGCGTCTCTGCATCTGAGAGTCTCCGCGTCTCAGAGTCTCTGCGTCTCTGCATCTCAGAGTCTTTGCGTCTCTGCGTCTCAGAGTGTTTGCGTCTCTGTGTCTCAGATCCTCTGCGTCTCTGCGTCTCATAGTCTCTGCATCTCATAGTCTCTGCGTCTCATAGTCTCTGCGTCTCAGAGTCTCTGCGTCTCAGATTCTCTGCGTCTCAGAGTCTCTGCGTCTCAGAGTCTCTGCGTCTCAGAGACTCTGCGTCTCAGAGTCACTGCGTCTCTGCGTCTCAGTGTCTCTGCGTCTCAGAGTTTCTGCGTCTCAGAGTCTCTGCGTCTCAGGGTCTCTGCGTCTCAGAGTCTCTGCATCTCAGAGTCTCAGAGTCTCTGCGTCCCAGAGTCTCTGCGTCTCAGAGTCTCTGCGTCTCGGAGTCCCTGCGTCTGTGCGTCTCGGCGTCTCAGAGTCTCTGCGTCTCAGAGTCTCTGCGTCTCTGTGTCTCAGAGTCTCTGTGTCTCAGAGTCTCTGCGTCTCTGCATCTCAGAGTCTCTGTGTCTCAGAGTGTCTGCGTCTCTGTGTCTCAGAGTCTCTGCGTCTCATGGTCTCTGCGTCTCATGGTCTCTGCGTCTCATAGTCTCTGCGTCTCAGAGTCTCTGCGTCTCAGAGTCTCTGCGTCTCAGAGTCTCTGTGTCTCAGAGTGTCTGCGTCTCTGTGTCTCAGAGTCTCTGCGTCTCTGCGTCTCATGGTCTCTGCGTCTCATATTCTCTGCGTCTCAGAGTCTCTGCGTCTCAGAGTCTCGGCGTCTCTGCGTCTCAGAGTCTCTGCGTCTCAGAGTCTCTGCGTCTCAGAGTCCCTGCGTCTCAGAGTCTCTGCGTCTCTGCATGTCAGCGTCTCAGAGTCTCTGCGTCTCAGAGTCTCTGCGTCTCAGAGTCTCAGAGTCCCTGCGTCTCAGAGTCTCTGCGTCTCAGAGTCTCTGCGTCTCAGAGTCTCTGCGTCTCTGCGTCTCAGAGTCTCTGCGTCTCAGAGTCTCTGCGTCCCAGATTCTCTGCGTCTCAGAGTCTCTGCGTCTCAGAGTCTCGGCGTCTCTGCGTCTCAGAGTCTCTGCATCTCAGACTCTCAGAGTCTCTGCGTCTCTGCGTCTCAGAGTCTCGGCGTATCTGCGTCTCAGATCTTCTCTGCGACTCAGAGTCTCTGCGTCTCAGAGTCTCTGCGTCTCAGAGACTCTGCGTCTCAGAGTCTCGGCGTCTCTGCGTCTCAGAGTCTCTGCGTCTCAGAGTCTCTGCGTCTCAGAGTCTCTGCGTCTCAGAGTCTCTGCATCTCAGAGTCTCTGCGTCTCTGCGTCTCTGCATGTCTGCGTCTCAGAGTCTCTGTGTTTCAGAGTCTCTGCGTCTCAGAATCTCTGCGTCTCAGAGTCTCTGCGTCTCAGAGTCTCGGCGTCTCTGCGTCTCGGAGTCTCTGCGTCTCAGAGTCTCTGCGTCTCAGAGTCTCTGCGTGTCAGAGTCCCTGCGTCTCAGAGTCTCTGCGTCTCAGAGTCTCTGCGTCTCGGAGACTCTGCGTCTCAGAGTCACTGCGTCTCAGAGTCTCTGCGTCTCTGCGTCTCAGAGTCTCAGACTCTCTGCGTCTCTGCGTCTCAGAGTCTCGGCGTCTCTGCGTCTCAGAGTCTCTGCGTCTCTGCGTCTCAGAGTCTCAGACTCTCTGCGTCTCTGAGTCTCTGCGTCTCAGAGTCTCAGAGTCTCGGCGTCTCAGAGTCTCTGCGTCTCAGAGTCTCTGCGACTCAGAGTCTCTGCGTCTCAGAGTCTCTGCGTCTCAGAGTCTCGGCGTCTCTGCGTCTCAGAGTCTCTGCGTGTCAGAGTCTCGGCGCCTCTGCATCTCAGAGTCTCTGCATCTCAGAGTCTCTGCGTCTCAGAGTCACTGCGTCTCAGAGTCCCTGCGTCTCAGTGTCTCTGCGCCTCTGCATGTCTGCGTCTCAGACACTCTGCGTCTCAGAGTCTCTGCGTCTCAGAGTCTCTGCATCTCAGAGTCTCTGCGTGTCAGAGTCTCTGCGTCTCAGAGTCTGTGCGTCTCAGAGTATCAGAGTCTCTGCGTCTCAGAGTCTCTGCGTCTCAGAATCTCTGCGTCTCAGAGTCTCTGCGTCTCTGCGTCTCAGAGTCTCTGTGTCTCGGAGTCTCTGCATCTCAGAGCCTCTGCGTCTCACAGTCTCTGCGTCTCAGAGTCTCTGCGTCTCAGAGTCTCTGCGACTCAGAGTCTCTGCGTCTCAGAGTCTCTGCGTCTCAGAGACTCTGCGTCTCAGAGTCACTGCATCTCTGCGTCTCAGTGTCTCTGCGTCTCAGAGTCTCTGCGTCTCAGAGTCTCTGCGTCTCAGAGTCACTGCGTCTCAGAGTCTCTGCGTCTCAGAGTCCCTGCGTCTCAGAGTCTCTGCGTCTCAGAGTCTCAGAGTCTCGGCGTCTCAGAGTCTCTGCGTCTCAGAGTCTCTGCGACTCAGAGTCTCTGCGTCTCAGAGTCTCTGCGTCTCAGAGTCTCGGCGTCTCTGCGTCTCAGAGTCTCTGCGTCTCAGAGTCTCGGCGTCTCTGCGTCTCAGAGTCTCTGCGTCTCAGAGTCTCTGCGTCTCAGAGTCTCTGCGTCTCAGAGTCCCTGCGTCTCAGAGTCTCTGCGCCTCTGCATGTCTGCGTCTCAGAGTCTCTGCGTCTCAGAGTCTCTGCATCTCAGAGTCTCTGCGTATCAGAGTCTCTGCGTCTCAGAGTCTCTGCGTCTCAGAGTCTCTGCGTCTCAGAATCTCTGCGTCTCAGAGTCTCTGCGTCTCTGCGTCTCAGAGCCTCTGTGTCTCGGAGTCTCTGCATCTCAGAGCCTCTGCGTCTCAGAGTCTCTGCGTCTCAGAGTCTCTGCGTCTCAGAGTCTCTGCGACTCAGAGTCTCTGCGTCTCAGAGTCTCTGCGTCTCAGAGACTCTGCGTCTCAGAGTCACTGCATCTCTGCGTCTCAGTGTCTCTGCGTCTCAGAGTTTCGGCGTCTCAGAGACTCTGCGTCTCAGAGTCTCTGCGTCTCAGAGTCTCAGAGTCTCTGCGTCTCGGAGTCCCTGCGTCTCTGCGTCTCGGCGTCTCAGAGTCTCTGCGTCTCAGAGTCTCTGCGTCTCTGCGTCTCAGAGTCTCTGCGTCTCAGAGTCTCTGCGTCTCTGCGTCTCAGAGTCTCTGTGTCTCAGAGTGTCTGCGTCTCTGTGTCTCAGAGTCTCTGCGTCTCATGGTCTCTGCGTCTCATGGTCTCTGCGTCTCATAGTCTCTGCGTCTCAGAGTCTCTGCGTCTCAGAGTCTCTGCGTCTCAGAGTCTCGGCGTCTCTGCGTCTCAGAGTCTCTGCGTCTCAGAGTCTCGGCGTCTCAGAGTCTCTGCGTCTCAGAGTCTCTGCGTCTCTGCGTCTCAGAGTCTCTGTGTCTCAGAGTGTCTGCGTCTCTGTGTCTCAGAGTCTCGGCGTCTCTGCGTCTCTGCGTCTCAGCGTCTCTGCGTCGCAGAGTCTCTGCGTCTCAGAGTCTCAGACTCTCTGCGTCTCTGCGTCTCAGAGTCTCGGCGTCTCTGCATCTCAGAGTCTCTGCGTCTCGGCGTCTGCGTCTCAGAGCCTCTGCGTCTCAGAGTCTCTGCGTCTCAGAGTCTCTGCGTCTCAGAGTCTCTGCGACTCAGAGTCTCTGCGTCTCAGAATCTCGGCGTCTCTGCGTCTCAGAGTCTCTGCGTCTCAGAGTCTCAGACTCTCTGCGTCTCTGCGTCTCGGCGTCTCTGCATCTCAGAGTCTCTGCGTCTCGGCGTCTGCGTCTCAGAGCCTCTGCGTCTCAGAGTCTCTGCGTCTCAGAGTCTCTGCGTCTCAGAGTCTCTGCGACTCAGAGTCTCTGCGTCTCAGAATCTCGGCGTCTCTGCGTCTCAGAGTCTCTGTGTCTCAGAGGCTCTGTGTCTCTGCGTCTCAGAATCACTGCGTCTCTGCGTCACAGAGTCTAAGACTCTCTGCGTCTCAGAGCCCTCTGCGTCTCAGAGTCTCTGCGTCTATGCGTCTCTGTGTCTCAGAGTCTCTGCGTCTCAGAGTCTCTGCGTCTCAGAGTCTGTGTGTCTCAGAGTCTGTGCGTCTCAGTGTATCTGTGTCTCAGAGTCTCTGCGTCTCTGCATCTCAGAGTCTCTAAGTCTCTGCGTCGCAGAGTCTCTGCATCTAGCATCACAGAGTCTCTGCGTCTCAGTGTCTCTGCGTCTCAGACTCACTGCGTCTCAGAGTCTCTGAGTCTCTGCGTCGCTGAGTCTCTGCATCTAACATCACCGAGTATCTGCGTCTCAGTGTCTCTGCGTCTCAGACTCACTGCGTCTCAGAGTCTCTGTGTCTCAGTGTCTCTGCATCTCTGCGTCTCAGAGTCTCTGCCTCTCTGCATCTCAGAATCTCTGCGTCTCAGAGTCTCTGCGTCTCTGCATCTCAGAGTCTCTGCCTCTCTGCGTCTCTGCATCTCAGAGTCTCTGCATCTCAGAGTCTCTGCATCTCAGAGTCTCTGCATCTCTGCGTCTCATAGTCTCTGCATCTCAATCCTCTACATCTCAGAGTCTCTACTTCTCAGAGTCTCAGACTTCTGCGTCTCAGAGGCTCTGTGTCTCAGAGTCTCTGTGTCTCTGCGTCTCAGAGTCTCTGCGTCTCAGAGTCTCTGTGTCTCTGCGTCTCAGAGTCTCTGCGTCTCAGAGTCTCTGTGTCTCAGAGTCTCTGCGTCTCAGAGTCACTGCGTCTCTGCGTCTCAGAGTCTCTGCGTCTCAGAGTCTCTGCGTCTCAAAGTCTCTGCGTCTCAGAGTCTCTGCGTCTCAGAGTCTCGGCGTCTCTGCGTCTCAGAGTCTCTGCGTCTCTGCATGTCTGCGTGTCAGAGTCTCTGCGTGTCAGAGTCTCTGCGTGTCAGAGTCTCTGCGTGTCAGAGTCTCTGCGTCTCAAAGTCTCTGCGTCCCAGAGTCTCTGCGTCTCAGAGTCTCTGCGTCTCAGACTCTCTGCGTGTCAGAGTCTCTGCGTGTCAGAGTCTCTGCGTCTCAAAGTCTCTGCGTCCCAGAGTCTCTGCGTATCAGAGTCTCTGCGTCTCAGAGTCTCTGCGTCTCAGAATCTCTGCGTCTCAGAGTCTCTGCGTCTCTGCGTCTCTGCGTCTCGGAGTCTCTGCGTCTCAGAGTCTCTGCGTCTCAGAGTCTCTGCGTGTCAGAGTCCCTGCGTCTCAGAGTCTCTGCGTCTCAGAGTCTCTGCATCTCAGAGACACTGCGTCTCAGAGTCACTGTGTCTCAGAGTCTCTGCGTCTCTGCGTCTCAGAGTCTCAGACTCTCTGCGTCTCTGCGTCTCAGAGTCTCTGCGTCTCGGAGTCTCTGCGTCTCAGAGTCTCTGCGTCTCAGAGTCTCTGCGTCTCAGAGTCTCAGAGTCCCTGCGTCTCAGAGTCTCTGCCTCTCAGAGTCTCAGAGTCTCTGCGTCTCAGAGTCTCTGCGTCTCAGAGTCTCTGCGACTCAGAGTCTCTGCGTCTCAGAGTCTCTGCGTCTCAGAGACTCTGCGTCTCAGAGTCTCGGCGTCTCTGCGTCTCAGAGTCTCTGCGTCTCAGAGTCTCGGCGTCTCTGCGCCTAAGAGTCTCTGCGTCTCAGAGTCTCTGCGTCTCAGAGTCTCTGCGTCTCAGAGTCCCTGCGTCTCAGAGTCTCTGCGTCTCAGTGTCTCAGAGTCTCTGCGTCTCAGAGTCTCTGCGTCTCAGAGTCTCTGCGACTCAGAGTCTCTGCGTCTCAGAGTCTCGGCGTCTCTGCGACTCAGCGTCTCTGCGTCTCAGAGTCTCGGCTTATCTGCGTCTCAGAGTCTCTGCGTCTCAGAGTCTCTGCGTCTCAGAGTCACTGCGTCTCAGCGTCTCAGAGTCTCTGCGTCTCTGCATCTGAGAGTCTCCGCGTCTCAGAGTCTCTGCGTCTCTGCATCTCAGAGTCTTTGCGTCTCTGCGTCTCAGAGTGTCTGCGTCTCTGTGTCTCAGATCCTCTGCGTCTCTGCGTCTCATAGTCTCTGCATCTCATAGTCTCTGCGTCTCATAGTCTCTGCGTCTCAGAGTCTCTGCGTCTCAGATTCTCTGCGTCTCAGAGTCTCTGCGTCTCAGAGTCTCTGCGTCTCAGAGACTCTGCGTCTCAGAGTCACTGCGTCTCAGTGTCTCTGCGTCTCAGAGTTTCTGCGTCTCAGAGTCTCTGCGTCTCAGGGTCTCTGCGTCTCAGAGTCTCTGCGTCTCGGAGTCCCTGCGTCTGTGCGTCTCGGCGTCTCAGAGTCTCTGCGTCTCAGAGTCTCTGCGTCTCTGTGTCTCAGAGTCTCTGTGTCTCAGAGTCTCTGCGTCTCTGCATCTCAGAGTCTCTGTGTCTCAGAGTGTCTGCGTCTCTGTGTCTCAGAGTCTCTGCGTCTCATGGTCTCTGCGTCTCATGGTCTCTGCGTCTCATAGTCTCTGCGTCTCAGAGTCTCTGCGTCTCAGAGTCTCTGCGTCTCAGAGTCTCTGTGTCTCAGAGTGTCTGCGTCTCTGTGTCTCAGAGTCTCTGCGTCTCTGCTACTCATGGTCTCTGCGTCTCATATTCTCTGCGTCTCAGAGTCTCTGCGTCTCAGAGTCTCGGCGTCTCTGCGTCTCAGAGTCTCTGCGTCTCAGAGTCTCTGCGTCTCAGAGTCCCTGCGTCTCAGAGTCTCTGCGTCTCTGCATGTCAGCGTCTCAGAGTCTCTGCGTCTCAGAGTCTCTGCGTCTCAGAGTCTCAGAGTCCCTGCGTCTCAGAGTCTCTGCGTCTCAGAGTCTCTGCGTCTCAGAGTCTCTGCGTCTCTGCGTCTCAGAGTCTCTGCGTCTCAGAGTCTCTGCGTCCCAGATTCTCTGCGTCTCAGAGTCTCTGCGTCTCAGAGTCTCGGCGTCTCTGCGTCTCAGAGTCTCTGCATCTCAGACTCTCAGAGTCTCTGCGTCTCTGCGTCTCAGAGTCTCGGCGTATCTGCGTCTCAGATCTTCTCTGCGACTCAGAGTCTCTGCGTCTCAGAGTCTCTGCGTCTCAGAGACTCTGCGTCTCAGAGTCTCGGCGTCTCTGCGTCTCAGAGTCTCTGCGTCTCAGAGTCTCTGCGTCTCAGAGTCTCTGCGTCTCAGAGTCTCTGCATCTCAGAGTCTCTGCGTCTCTGCGTCTCTGCATGTCTGCGTCTCAGAGTCTCTGTGTTTCAGAGTCTCTGCGTCTCAGAATCTCTGCGTCTCAGAGTCTCTGCGTCTCAGAGTCTCGGCGTCTCTGCGTCTCGGAGTCTCTGCGTCTCAGAGTCTCTGCGTCTCAGAGTCTCTGCGTGTCAGAGTCCCTGCGTCTCAGAGTCTCTGCGTCTCAGAGTCTCTGCGTCTCGGAGACTCTGCGTCTCAGAGTCACTGCGTCTCAGAGTCTCTGCGTCTCTGCGTCTCAGAGTCTCAGACTCTCTGCGTCTCTGCGTCTCAGAGTCTCGGCGTCTCTGCGTCTCAGAGTCTCTGCGTCTCTGCGTCTCAGAGTCTCAGACTCTCTGCGTCTCTGAGTCTCTGCGTCTCAGAGTCTCAGAGTCTCGGCGTCTCAGAGTCTCTGCGTCTCAGAGTCTCTGCGACTCAGAGTCTCTGCGTCTCAGAGTCTCTGCGTCTCAGAGTCTCGGCGTCTCTGCGTCTCAGAGTCTCTGCGTGTCAGAGTCTCGGCGCCTCTGCATCTCAGAGTCTCTGCATCTCAGAGTCTCTGCGTCTCAGAGTCACTGCGTCTCAGAGTCCCTGCGTCTCAGTGTCTCTGCGCCTCTGCATGTCTGCGTCTCAGACACTCTGCGTCTCAGAGTCTCTGCGTCTCAGAGTCTCTGCATCTCAGAGTCTCTGCGTGTCAGAGTCTCTGCGTCTCAGAGTCTGTGCGTCTCAGAGTATCAGAGTCTCTGCGTCTCAGAGTCTCTGCGTCTCAGAATCTCTGCGTCTCAGAGTCTCTGCGTCTCTGCGTCTCAGAGTCTCTCTGTCTCGGAGTCTCTGCATCTCAGAGCCTCTGCGTCTCACAGTCTCTGCGTCTCAGAGTCTCTGCGTCTCAGAGTCTCTGCGACTCAGAGTCTCTGCGTCTCAGAGTCTCTGCGTCTCAGAGACTCTGCGTCTCAGAGTCACTGCATCTCTGCGTCTCAGTGTCTCTGCGTCTCAGAGTCTCTGCGTCTCAGAGTCTCTGCGTCTCAGAGTCACTGCGTCTCAGAGTCTCTGCGTCTCAGAGTCCCTGCGTCTCAGAGTCTTTGCGTCTCAGAGTCTCAGAGTCTCGGCGTCTCAGAGTCTCTGCGTCTCAGAGTCTCTGCGACTCAGAGTCTCTGCGTCTCAGAGTCTCTGCGTCTCAGAGTCTCGGCGTCTCTGCGTCTCAGAGTCTCTGCGTCTCAGAGTCTCGGCGTCTCTGCGTCTCAGAGTCTCTGAGTCTCAGAGTCTCTGCGTCTCAGAGTCTCTGCGTCTCAGAGTCCCTGCGTCTCAGAGTCTCTGCGCCTCTGCATGTCTGCGTCTCAGAGTCTCTGCGTCTCAGAGTCTCTGCATCTCAGAGTCTCTGCGTATCAGAGTCTCTGCGTCTCAGAGTCTCTGCGTCTCAGAGTCTCTGCGTCTCAGAATCTCTGCGTCTCAGAGTCTCTGCGTCTCTGCATCTCAGAGCCTCTGCGTCTCAGAGTCTCTGCGTCTCAGAGTCTCTGCGTCTCAGAGTCTCTGCGACTCAGAGTCTCTGCGTCTCAGAGTCTCTGCGTCTCAGAGACTCTGCGTCTCAGAGTCACTGCATCTCTGCGTCTCAGTGTCTCTGCGTCTCAGAGTTTCGGCGTCTCAGAGACTCTGCGTCTCAGAGTCTCTGCGTCTCAGAGTCTCAGAGTCTCTGCGTCTCGGAGTCCCTGCGTCTCTGCGTCTCGGCGTCTCAGAGTCTCTGCGTCTCAGAGTCTCTGCGTCTCTGCGTCTCAGAGTCTCTGCGTCTCAGAGTCTCTGCGTCTCTGCGTCTCAGAGTCTCTGTGTCTCAGAGTGTCTGCGTCTCTGTGTCTCAGAGTCTCTGCGTCTCATGGTCTCTGCGTCTCATGGTCTCTGCGTCTCATAGTCTCTGCGTCTCAGAGTCTCTGCGTCTCAGAGTCTCTGCGTCTCAGAGTCTCTGCGTCTCAGAGTCTCGGCGTCTCAGAGTCTCTACGTCTCAGAGTCTCTGCGTCTCTGCGTCTCAGAGTCTCTGTGTCTCAGAGTGTCTGCGTCTCTGTGTCTCAGAGTCTCGGCGTCTCTGCGTCTCTGCGTCAGCGTCTCTGCGTCGCAGAGTCTCTGCGTCTCAGAGTCTCAGACTCTCTGCGTCTCTGCGTCTCAGAGTCTCGGCGTCTCTGCATCTCAGAGTCTCTGCGTCTCGGCGTCTGCGTCTCAGAGCCTCTGCGTCTCAGAGTCTCTGCGTCTCAGAGTCTCTGCGTCTCAGAGTCTCTGCGACTCAGAGTCTCTGCGTCTCAGAATCTCGGCGTCTCTGCGTCTCAGAGTCTCTGCGTCTCAGAGTCTCAGACTCTCTGCGTCTCTGCGTCTCGGCGTCTCTGCATCTCAGAGTCTCTGCGTCTCGGCGTCTGCGTCTCAGAGCCTCTGCGTCTCAGAGTCTCTGCGTCTCAGAGTCTCTGCGTCTCAGAGTCTCTGCGACTCAGAGTCTCTGCGTCTCAGAATCTCGGCGTCTCTGCGTCTCAGAGTCTCTGCGTCTCAGAGTCTTGGCGTCTCTGCGTCTCAGAGTCTCTGCGTCTCAGAGACTCTGCGTCTCAGAGTCTAGGCGTCTCTGCGTCTCAGAGTCTCTGCGCCTCAGAGTCTCTGCGTCTCAGAGTCTCTGCGTCACAGAGTCACTGCGTCTCAGAGTCACTGCGTCTCTGCGTCTCAGAGTCTCTGTGTCTCAGAGTCTCGGCGTCTCTGCGTCTCGGAGTCTCTGCGTCTCAGAGTCTCTGCGTCTCAGAGTCTCTGCGTCTCAGAGTCACTGCGTCTCTGCGTCTCAGAGTCTCTGCGTCTCAGAGTCTCTGCGTCTCAAAGTCTCTGCGTCTCAGAGTCTCTGCGTCTCAGAGTCTCGGCGTCTCTGCGTCTCAGAGTCTCTGCGTCTCTGCATGTCTGCGTGTCAGAGTCTCTGCGTGTCAGAGTCTCTGCGTGTCAGAGTCTCTGCGTGTCAGAGTCTCTGCGTCTCAAAGTCTCTGCGTCCCAGAGTCTCTGCGTCTCAGAGTCTCTGCGTCTCAGAGTCTCTGCGTCTCAGAATCTCTGCGTCTCAGAGTCTCTGCGTCTCTGCGTCTCTGCGTCTCGGAGTCTCTGCGTCTCAGAGTCTCTGCGTCTCAGAGTCTCTGCGTGTCAGAGTCCCTGCGTCTCAGAGTCTCTGCGTCTCAGAGTCTCTGCATCTCAGAGACTCTGCGTCTCAGAGTCACTGCGTCTCAGAGTCTCTGCGTCTCTGCGTCTCAGAGTCTCAGACTCTCTGCGTCTCTGCGTCTCAGAGTCTCTGCGTCTCGGAGTCTCTGCGTCTCAGAGTCTCTGCGTCTCAGAGTCTCTGCGTCTCAGAGTCTCAGAGTCCCTGCGTCTCAGAGTCTCTGCCTCTCAGAGTCTCAGAGTCTCTGCGTCTCAGAGTCTCTGCGTCTCAGAGTCTCTGCGACTCAGAGTCACTGCGTCTCAGAGTCTCTGCGTCTCAGAGACTCTGCGTCTCAGAGTCTCGGCGTCTCTGCGTCTCAGAGTCTCTGCGTCTCAGAGTCTCGGCGTCTCTGCGCCTAAGAGTCTCTGCGTCTCAGAGTCTCTGCGTCTCAGAGTCTCTGCGTCTCAGAGTCCCTGCGTCTCAGAGTCTCTGCGTCTCAGTGTCTCAGAGTCTCTGCGTCTCAGAGTCTCTGCGTCTCAGAGTCTCTGCGACTCAGAGTCTCTGCGTCTCAGAGTCTCGGCGTCTCTGCGACTCAGCGTCTCTGCGTCTCAGAGTCTCGGCTTATCTGCGTCTCAGAGTCTCTGCGTCTCAGAGTCTCTGCGTCTCAGAGTCACTGCGTCTCAGCGTCTCAGAGTCTCTGCGTCTCTGCATCTGAGAGTCTCCGCGTCTCAGAGTCTCTGCGTCTCTGCATCTCAGAGTCTTTGCGTCTCTGCGTCTCAGAGTGTCTGCGTCTCTGTGTCTCAGATCCTCTGCGTCTCTGCGTCTCATAGTCTCTGCATCTCATAGTCTCTGCGTCTCATAGTCTCTGCGTCTCAGAGTCTCTGCGTCTCAGATTCTCTGCGTCTCAGAGTCTCTGCGTCTCAGAGTCTCTGCGTCTCAGAGTCACTGCGTCTCTGCGTCTCAGTGTCTCTGCGTCTCAGAGTTTCTGCGTCTCAGAGTCTCTGCGTCTCAGGGTCTCTGCGTCTCAGAGTCTCTGCATCTCAGAGTCTCAGAGTCTCTGCGTCCCAGAGTCTCTGCGTCTCAGAGTCTCTGCGTCTCGGAGTCCCTGCGTCTGTGCGTCTCGGCGTCTCAGAGTCTCTGGGTCTCAGAGTCTCTGCGTCTCTGTGTCTCAGAGTCTCTGTGTCTCAGAGTCTCTGCGTCTCTGCATCTCAGAGTCTCTGTGTCTCAGAGTGTCTGCGTCTCTGTGTCTCAGAGTCTCTGCGTCTCATGGTCTCTGCGTCTCATGGTCTCTGCGTCTCATAGTCTCTGCGTCTCAGAGTCTCTGCGTCTCAGAGTCTCTGCGTCTCAGAGTCTCTGTGTCTCAGAGTGTCTGCGTCTCTGTGTCTCAGAGTCTCTGCGTCTCTGCGTCTCATGGTCTCTGCGTCTCATATTCTCTGCGTCTCAGAGTCTCTGCGTCTCAGAGTCTCGGCGTCTCTGCGTCTCAGAGTCTCTGCGTCTCAGAGTCTCTGCGTCTCAGAGTCCCTGCGTCTCAGAGTCTCTGCGTCTCTGCATCTCAGCGTCTCAGAGTCTCTGCGTCTCAGAGTCTCAGAGTCCCTGCGTCTCAGAGTCTCTGCGTCTCAGAGTCTCTGCGTCTCAGAGTCTCTGCGTCTCTGCGTCTCAGAGTCTCTGCGTCTCAGAGTCTCTGCGTCTCTGCGTCTCAGAGTCTCAGACTCCCTGCGTCTCTGCGTCTCAGAGTCTCTGCGTCTCGGAGTCTCTGCGTCTCAGAGTCTCTGCGTCTCAGAGTCTCTGCGTCTCAGAGTCTCAGAGTCCCTGCGTCTCAGAGTCTCTGCGTCTCAGAGTCTCTGCGTCTCTGCGTCTCAGAGTCTCTGTGTCTCAGAGTGTCTGCGTCTCTGTGTCTCAGAGTCTCTGCGTCTCATGGTCTCTGCGTCTCATGGTCTCTGCGTCTCATAGTCTCTGCGTCTCAGAGTCTCTGCGTCTCAGAGTCTCTGCGTCTCAGAGTCTCGGCGTCTTTGCGTCTCAGAGTCTCTGCGTCTCAGAGTCTCGGCGTCTCAGAGTCTCTGCGTCTCAGAGTCTCTGCGTCTCTGCGTCTCAGAGTCTCTGTGTCTCAGAGTGTCTGCGTCTCTGTGTCTCAGAGTCACGGCGTCTCTGCGTCTCTGCGTCTCAGCGTCTCTGCGTCGCAGAGTCTCTGCGTCTCAGAGTCTCAGACTCTCTGCGTCTCTGCGTCTCAGAGTCTCGGCATCTCTGCATCTCAGAGTCTCTGCGTCTCGGCGTCTGCGTCTCAGAGCCTCTGCGTCTCAGAGTCTCTGCGTCTCAGAGTCTCTGCGTCTCAGAATCTCGGCGTCTCTGCGTCTCAGAGTCTCTGCGTCTCAGAGTCTTGGCGTCTCTGCGTCTCAGAGTCTCTGCGTCTCAGAGACTC
Organism: Carcharhinus amblyrhynchos; assembly: GCF_965287045.1. Lineage (NCBI taxonomy): Eukaryota > Metazoa > Chordata > Chondrichthyes > Carcharhiniformes > Carcharhinidae > Carcharhinus > Carcharhinus amblyrhynchos. Next base: position 40,368 of record NW_027650563.1, on the reverse strand, counting down.
TGCGTCTCAGAGTCTCGGCGTCTCTGCGTCTCAGAGTCTCTGCGCCTCAGAGTCTCTGCGTCTCAGAATCTCAGCGTCTCAGAGTCTCTGCGTCTCAGAGTCTCTGCGTCTCGGAGTCTCTGCGTCTCAGAGTCTCTGCGTCTCAGAGTCTCTGCGTCTCAGAGTCCCTGCGTCTCAGAGTCTCTGCGTCTCAGAGTCTCTGCGTCTCAGAGACTCTGCGTCTCAGAGTCACTGCGTCTCAGAGTCACTGCGTCTCAGAGTCCCTGCGTCTCAGAGTCTCTGCGTCTCAGAGTCTCTGCGTCTCTGCGTCTCATGGTCTCTGCGTCTCATATTCTCTGCGTCTCAGAGTCTCTGCGTCTCAGAGTCTCGGCGTCTCTGCGTCTCAGAGTCTCTGCGTCTCAGAGTCTCTGCGTCACAGAGTCACTGCGTCTCAGAGTCACTGCGTCTCAGAGTCTCTGCGTCTCAGAGTCTCGGCGTCTCTGCGTCTCGGAGTCTCTGCGTCTCAGAGTCTCTGCGTCTCAGAGTCTCTGCGTCACAGAGTCACTGCGTCTCTGCGTCTCAGAGTCTCTGCGTCTCAGAGTCTCTGCGTCTCAAAGTCTCTGCGTCTCAGAGTCTCTGCGTCTCAGAGTCTCGGCGTCTCTGCATCTCAGAGTCTCTGCGTCTCTGCATGTCTGCGTCTCAGAGTCTCTGCGTGTCAGAGTCTCTGCGTGTCAGAGTTACTGCGTGTCAGAGTCTCTGCGTCTCAAAGTCTCTGCGTCCCAGAGTCTCTGCGTCTCAGAGTCTCGGCGTCTCAGAGTGTCTGCGTCTCAGAGTCTCTGCGTCTCGGAGTCTCGGAGTCTCTGCGTCTCGGAGTCTCTGCGTCTCGGAGTCTCTGCGTCTCAGAGTCTCTGCGTGTCAGAGTCCCTGCGTCTCAGAGTCTCTGCGTCTCAGAGTCTCTGCGTCTCAGAGACTCTGCGTCTCAGAGTCACTGCGTCTCAGAGTCTCTGCGTCTCAGAGTCTCAGACTCTCTGCGTCTCTGCGTCTCAGAGTCTCTGCGTCTCGGAGTCTCTGCGTCTCAGAGTCTCTGCGTCTCAGAGTCTCTGCGTCTCAAAGTCTCAGAGTCCCTGCGTCTCAGAGTCTCTGCGTCTCAGAGTCTCTGCGTCTCAGAGTCTCTGCCTCTCAGAGTCTCAGAGTCTCTGAGTCTCAGAGTCTCTGCGTCTCAGAGTCTCAGCGACTCAGAGTCACTGCGTCTCAGAGTCTCTGCGTCTCAGAGACTCTGCGTCTCAGAGTCTCGGCGTCTCTGCGTCTCAGAGTCTCGGCGTCTCTGCGCCTAAGAGTCTCTGCGTCTCAGAGTCTCTGCGTCTCAGAGTCTCTGCGTCTCAGAGTCCCTGCGTCTCAGAGTCTCTGCGCCTCTGCATTTCTGCGTCTCAGAGTCTCTGCGTCTCAAAGTCTCTGCGTCCCAGAGTCTCTGCGTCTCAGACTCTCTGTGTCTCAGAGTCTCTGCGTCTCAGAATCTCAGCGTCTCAGAGTCTCTGCGTCTCAGAGTCTCTGCGTCTCGGAGTCTCTGCGTCTCAGAGTCTCTGCGTCTCAGAGTCTCTGCGTCTCAGAGTCCCTGCGTCTCAGAGTCTCTGCGTCTCAGAGTCTCTGCGTCTCAGAGACTCTGCGTCTCAGAGTCACTGCGTCTCAGAGTCACTGCGTCTCAGAGTCCCTGCGTCTCAGAGTCTCTGCGTCTCAGAGTCTCAGAGTCTCTGCGTCTCAGAGTCTCTGCGTCTCAGAGTCCCTGCGTCTCAGAGTCACTGCGCCTCTGCATTTCTGCGTCTCAGAGTCTCTGCGTCTCAGAGTCTCTGCGTCTCAGAGTCTCAGAGTCTCTGCGTCTCAGAGACTCTGCGTCTCAGAGTCACTGGGTCTCAGAGTCTCTGCGTCTCAGAGTCTCAGACTCTCTGCATCTCTGCGTCTCAGAGTCTCTGCGTCTCAGAGTCTCTGCGTCTCACAGTCTCTGCGTCTCAGAGTCTCTGCGTCTCAGAGCCTCAGTGTCCCTGCGTCTCAGAGTCTCTGCGTCTCAGAGTCTCTGCGTCTCAGAGTCTCTGCCTCTCAGAGTCTCAGAGTCTCTGCGTCTCAGAGTCTCTGCGTCTCAGAGTCTCTGCGACTCAGAGTCACTGCGTCTCAGAGTCTCTGCGTCTCAGAGACTCTGCGTCTCAGAGTCTCGGCGTCTCTGCGTCTCAGAGTCTCGGCGTCTCTGCGCCTAAGAGTCTCTGCGTCTCAGAGTCTCTGCGTCTCAGAGTCCCTGCGTCTCAGAGTCTCTGCGCCTCTGCATTTCTGCGTCTCAGAGTCTCTGCGTCTCAAAGTCTCTGCGTCTCAGAGTCTCTGCGTCTCAGACTCTCTGTGTCTCAGAGTCTCTGCGTCTCAGAATCTCTGCGTCTCAGAGTCTCTGCGTCTCAGAGTCTCTGCGTCTCGGAGTCTCTGCGTCTCAGAGTCTCTGCGTCTCAGAGTCCCTGCGTCTCAGAGTCTCTGCGTCTCAGAGTCTCTGCGTCTCAGAGACTCTGCGTCTCAGAGTCACTGCGTCTCAGAGTCTCTGCGTCTCAGAGTCCCTGCGTCTCAGAGTCTCTGCGTCTCAGAGTCTCAGAGTCTCGGCGTCCCAGAGTCTCTGCGTCTCAGAGTCTCAGCGACTCAGAGTCTCTGCGTCTCAGAGTCTCTGCGTCTCAGAGTCTCGGCGTCTCTGCGTCTCAGAGTCTCTGCGTCTCAGAGTCTCGGCGTCTCTGCGTCTCAGAGTCTCTGCGTCTCAGAGTCTCTGCGTCTCAGAGTCTCTGCGTCTCAGAGTCCCTGCGTCTCAGAGTCTCTGCGCCTCTGCATGTCTGCGTCTCAGAGTCTCTGCGTATCAGAGTCTCTGCGTCTCAGAGTCTCTGCGTCTCAGAGTATCAGAGTCTCTGCGTCTCAGAGTCTCTGCGTCTCTGCGTCTCGGAGTCTCAGCGTCTCGGAGTCTCTGCGTCTCAGAGTCTCTGCGTCTCAGAGTCTCAGCGTATCAGAGTCACTGCGTCTCTGCGTCTCAGAGTCTCTGCGTCTCAGAGTCTCTGCGTCTCAAAGTCTCTGCGTCTCAGAGTCTCTGCGTCTCAGAGTCTCGGCGTCTCTGCGTCTCAGAGTCTCTGCGTCTCTGCATGTCTGCGTCTCAGAGTCTCTGCGTCTCAGAGTCTCTGCGTGTCAGAGTCTCTGCGTCTCAGAGTCTCTGCGTGTCAGAGTCTCTGCGTCTCTGCGTCTCGGAGTCTCTGCGTCTCAGAGTCTCTGCGTGTCAGAGTCCCTGCGTCTCAGAGTCTCTGCGTCTCAGAGTCTCTGCGTCTCAGAGACTCTGCGTCTCAGAGTCACTGCGTCTCAGAGTCTCTGCGTCTCTGCGTCTCAGAGTCTCAGACTCTCTGCGTCTCTGCGTCTCAGAGTCTCGGCGTCTCTGCATGTCAGCGTCTCAGAGTCTCTGCGTCTCAGAGTCTCTGCGTCTCAGAGTCTCTGCGTCTCTGAGTCTCAGAGTCCCTGCGTCTCAGAGTCTCTGCGTCTCAGAGTCTCTGCGTCTCAGAGTCTCTGCCTCTCAGAGTCTCTGCGTCTCAGAGTCTCTGCGTCTCAGAGACTCTGCGTCTCAGAGTCACTGCGTCTCGGAGTCTCTGCGTCTCGGAGTCTCTGCGTCTCAGAGTCTCTGCGTCTCAGAGTCTCTGCGTATGAGAGTCACTGCGTCTCTGCGTCTCAGAGTCTCTGCGTCTCAGAGTCTCTGCGTCTCAAAGTCTCTGCGTCTCAGAGTCTCTGCGTCTCAGAGTCTCGGCGTCTCTGCGTCTCAGAGTCTCTGCGTCTCTGCATGTCTGCGTCTCAGAGTCTCTGCGTCTCAGAGTCTCTGCGTGTCAGAGTCTCTGCGTGTCAGAGTCTCTGCGTGTCAGAGTCTCTGCGTCTCTGCATCTCAGAGTCTCGGCGTCTCTGCGCCTAAGAGTCTCTGCGTCTCAGAGTCTCTGCGTCTCAGAGTCTCTGCGTCTCAGAGTCCCTGCGTCTCAGAGTCTCTGCGCCTCTGCATTTCTGCGTCTCAGAGTCTCTGCGTCTCAGAGTCTCTGCGTCTCAGAGTCTCAGAGTCTCTGCGTCTCAGAGACTCTGCGTCTCAGAGTCACTGGGTCTCAGAGTCTCTGCGTCTCAGAGTCTCAGACTCTCTGCGTCTCAGAGTCTCTGCGTCTCGGAGTCTCTGCGTCTCAGAGTCTCTGCGTCTCAGAGTCTCTGCGTCTCAGAGTCTCTGCGTCTCTGCGTCTCAGAGTCTCTGTGTCTCAGAGTGTCTGCGTCTCTGTGTCTCAGAGTCACGGCGTCTCTGCGTCTCTGCGTCTCAGCGTCTCTGCGTCGCAGAGTCTCTGCGTCTCAGAGTCTCAGACTCTCTGCGTCTCTGCGTCTCAGAGTCTCGGCGTCTCTGCATCTCAGAGTCTCTGCGTCTCGGCGTCTGCGTCTCAGAGCCTCTGCGTCTCAGAGTCTCTGCGTCTCAGAGTCTCTGCGTCTCAGAATCTCGGCGTCTCTGCGTCTCAGAGTCTCTGCGTCTCAGAGTCTTGGCGTCTCTGCGTCTCAGAGTCTCTGCGTCTCAGAGACTCTGCGTCTCAGAGTCTCGGCGTCTCTGCGTCTCAGAGTCTCTGCGCCTCAGAGTCTCTGCGTCTCAGAGTGTCTGCGTCACAGAGTCACTGCGTCTCAGAGTCACTGTGTCTCAGAGTCTCTGCGTCTCAGAGTCTCGGCGTCTCTGCGTCTCGGAGTCTCTGCGTCTCAGAGTCTCTGCGTCTCAGAGTCTCTGCGTCACAGAGTCACTGCGTCTCTGCGTCTCAGAGTCTCTGCGTCTCAGAGTCTCTGCGTCTCAAAGTCTCTGCGTCTCAGAGTCTCTGCGTCTCAGAGTCTCGGCGTCTCTGCATCTCAGAGTCTCTGCGTCTCTGCATGTCTGCGTCTCAGAGTCTCTGCGTGTCAGAGTCTCTGCGTGTCAGAGTCACTGCGTGTCAGAGTCTCTGCGTCTCAAAGTCTCTGCGTCCCAGAGTCTCTGCGTCTCAGAGTCTCGGCGTCTCAGAGTGTCTGCGTCTCAGAGTCTCTGCGTCTCTGCGTCTCGGAGTCTCTGCGTCTCGGAGTCTCTGCGTCTCGGAGTCTCTGCGTCTCAGAGTCTCTGCGTGTCAGAGTCCCTGCGTCTCAGAGTCTCTGCGTCTCAGAGTCTCTGCGTCTCAGAGACTCTGCGTCTCAGAGTCACTGCGTCTCAGAGTCTCTGCGTCTCAGAGTCTCAGACTCTCTGCGTCTCTGCGTCTCAGAGTCTCTGCGTCTCGGAGTCTCTGCGTCTCAGAGTCTCTGCGTCTCAGAGTCTCTGCGTCTCAGAGTCTCAGAGTCCCTGCGTCTTAGAGTCTCTGCGTCTCAGAGTCTCTGCGTCTCAGAGTCTCTGCCTCTCAGAGTCTCAGAGTCTCTACGTCTCAGAGTCTCTGCGTCTCAGAGTCTCTGCGACTCAGAGTCACTGCGTCTCAGAGTCTCTGCGTCTCAGAGACTCTGCGTCTCAGAGTCTCGGCGTCTCTGCGTCTCAGAGTCTCGGCGTCTCTGCGCCTAAGAGTCTCTGCGTCTCAGAGTCTCTGCGTCTCAGAGTCTCTGCGTCTCAGAGTCCCTGCGTCTCAGAGTCTCTGCGCCTCTGCATTTCTGCGTCTCAGAGTCTCTGCGTCTCAAAGTCTCTGCGTCCCAGAGTCTCTGCGTCTCAGACTCTCTGTGTCTCAGAGTCTCTGCGTCTCAGAATCTCAGCGTCTCAGAGTCTCTGCGTCTCAGAGTCTCTGCGTCTCGGAGTCTCTGCGTCTCAGAGTCTCTGCGTCTCAGAGTCTCTGCGTCTCAGAGTCCCTGCGTCTCAGAGTCTCTGCGTCTCAGAGTCTCTGCGTCTCAGAGACTCTGCGTCTCAGAGTCACTGCGTCTCAGAGTCTCTGCGTCTCAGAGTCCCTGCGTCTCAGAGTCTCTGCGTCTCAGAGTCTCAGAGTCTCGGCGTCCCAGAGTCTCTGCGTCTCAGAGTCTCAGCGACTCAGAGTCTCTGCGTCTCAGAGTCTCTGCGTCTCACAGTCTCGGCGTCTCTGCGTCTCAGAGTCTCTGCGTCTCAGAGTCTCGGCGTCTCTGCGTCTCAGAGTCTCTGCGTCTCAGAGTCTCTGCGTCTCAGAGTCTCTGCGTCTCAGAGTCCCTGCGTCTCAGAGTCTCTGCGCCTCTGCATGTCGGCGTCTCAGAGTCTCTGCGTCTCAGATTCTCTGCATCTCAGAGTCTCTGCGTATCAGAGTCTCTGCGTCTCAGAGTCTCTGCGTCTCAGAGTATCAGAGTCTCTGCGTCTCAGAGTCTCTGCGTCTCTGCGTCTCGGAGTCTCTGCGTCTCGGAGTCTCTGCGTCTCAGAGTCTCTGCGTCTCAGAGTCTCTGCGTATCAGAGTCACTGCGTCTCTGCGTCTCAGAGTCTCTGCGTCTCAGAGTCTCTGCGTCTCAAAGACTCTGCGTCTCAGAGTCTCTGCGTCTCAGAGTCTCGGCGTCTCTGCGTCTCAGAGTCTCTGCGTCTCTGCATGTCTGCGTCTCAGAGTCTCTGCGTCTCAGAGTCTCTGCGTGTCAGAGTCTCTGCGTGTCAGAGTCTCTGCGTCTCTGCGTCTCGGAGTCTCTGCGTCTCAGAGTCTCTGCGTGTCAGAGTCCCTGCGTCTCAGAGTCTCTGCGTCTCAGAGTCTCTGCGTCTCAGAGACTCTGCGTCTCAGAGTCACTGCGTCTCAGAGTCTCTGCGTCTCTGCGTCTCAGAGTCTCAGACTCTCTGCGTCTCTGCGTCTCAGAGTCTCGGCGTCTCTGCATGTCAGCGTCTCAGAGTCTCTGCGTCTCAGAGTCTCTGCGTCTCAGAGTCTCAGAGTCCCTGCGTCTCAGAGTCTCTGCGTCTCAGAGTCTCTGCGTCTCAGAGTCTCTGCCTCTCAGAGTCTCTGCGTCTCAGAGTCTCTGCGTCTCAGAGTCTCTGCGACTCAGAGTCTCTGCGTCTCAGAGTCTCTGCGTCTCAGAGACTCTGCGTCTCAGAGTCTCTGCGTCTCAGAGTCTCTGCGTCTCAGAGTCACTGCGTCTCTGCGTCTCAGAGTCTCTGCGTCTCAGAGTCTCTGCGTCTCAAAGTCTCTGCATCTCAGAGTCTCTGCGTCTCAGAGTCTCGGCGTCTCTGCGTCTGAGAGTCTCTGCGTCTCTGCATATCTGCGTCTCAGAGTCTCTGCGTCTCAGAGTCTCTGCGTGTCAGAGACTCTGCGTCTCAGAGTCTCGGCGTCTCTGCGCCTAAGAGTCTCTGCGTCTCAGAGTCTCTGCGTCTCAGAGTCTCTGCGTCTCAGAGTCCCTGCATCTCAGAGTCTCTGCGCCTCTGCATTTCTGCGTCTCAGAGTCTCTGCGTCTCAGAGTCTCTGCGTCTCAGAGTCTCAGAGTCTCTGCGTCTCAGAGACTCTGCGTCTCAGAGTCACTGGGTCTCAGAGTCTCTGCGTCTCAGAGTCTCAGACTCTCTGCGTCTCTGCGTCTCAGAGTCTCTGCGTCTCAGAGTCTCTGCGTCTCAGAGTCTCTGCGTCTCAGAGTCTCTGCGTCTCAGAGCCTCAGTGTCCCTGCGTCTCAGAGTCTCTGCGTCTCAGAGTCTCTGCGTCTCAGAGTCTCTGCCTCTCAGAGTCTCAGAGTCTCTGCGTCTCAGAGACTCTGCGTCTCAGAGTCTCTGCGACTCAGAGTCACTGCGTCTCAGAGTCTCTGCGTCTCAGAGACTCTGCGTCTCAGAGTCTCGGCGTCTCTGCGTCTCAGAGTCTCGGCGTCTCTGCGCCTAAGAGTCTCTGCGTCTCAGAGTCTCTGCGTCTCAGAGTCCCTGAGTCTCAGAGTCTCTGCGCCTCTGCATTTCTGCGTCTCAGAGTCTCTGCGTCTCAAAGTCTCTGCGTCTCAGAGTCTCTGCGTCTCAGACTCTCTGTGTCTCAGAGTCTCTGCGTCTCAGAATCTCTGCGTCTCAGAGTCTCTGCGTCTCAGAGTCTCTGCGTCTCGGAGTCTCTGCGTCTCAGAGTCTCTGCGTCTCAGAGTCTCTGCGTCTCAGAGTCCCTGCGTCTCAGAGTCTCTGCGTCTCAGAGTCTCTGCGTCTCAGAGACTCTGCGTCTCAGAGTCACTGCGTCTCAGAGTCTCTGCGTCTCAGAGTCCCTGCGTCTCAGAGTCTCTGCGTCTCAGAGTCTCAGAGTCTCGGCGTCCCAGAGTCTCTGCGTCTCAGAGTCTCAGCGACTCAGAGTCTCTGAGTCTCAGAGTCTCTGCGTCTCAGAGTCTCGGCGTCTCTGCGTCTCAGAGTCTCTGCGTCTCAGAGTCTCGGCGTCTCTGCGTCTCAGAGTCTCTGCGTCTCAGAGTCTCTGCGTCTCAGAGTCTCTGCGTCTCAGAGTCCCTGCGTCTCAGAGTCTCTGCGCCTCTGCATGTCTGCGTCTCAGAGTCTCTGCGTCTCAGAGTCTCTGCATCTCAGAGTCTCTGCGTATCAGAGTCTCTGCGTCTCAGAGTCTCTGCGTCTCAGAGTATCAGAGTCTCTGCGTCTCAGAGTCTCTGCGTCTCTGCGTCTCGGAGTCTCAGCGTCTCGGAGTCTCTGCGTCTCAGAGTCTCTGCGTCTCAGAGTCTCAGCGTATCAGAGTCACTGCGTCTCTGCGTCTCAGAGTCTCTGCGTCTCAGAGTCTCTGCGTCTCAAAGTCTCTGCGTCTCAGAGTCTCTGCGTCTCAGAGTCTCTGCGTCTCAGAGTCTCGGCGTCTCTGCGTCTCAGAGTCTCTGCGTCTCTGCATGTCTGCGTCTCAGAGTCTCTGCGTCTCAGAGTCTCTGCGTGTCAGAGTCTCTGCGTCTCAGAGTCTCTGCGTGTCAGAGTCTCTGCGTCTCTGCGTCTCGGAGTCTCTGCGTCTCAGAGTCTCTGCGTGTCAGAGTCCCTGCGTCTCAGAGTCTCTGCGTCTCAGAGTCTCTGCGTCTCAGAGACTCTGCGTCTCAGAGTCACTGCGTCTCAGAGTCTCTGCGTCTCTGCGTCTCAGAGTCTCAGACTCTCTGCGTCTCTGCGTCTCAGAGTCTCGGCGTCTCTGCATGTCAGCGTCTCAGAGTCTCTGCGTCTCAGAGTCTCTGCGTCTCAGAGTCTCTGCGTCTCAGAGTCTCAGAGTCCCTGCGTCTCAGAGTCTCTGCGTCTCAGAGTCTCTGCGTCTCAGAGTCTCTGCCTCTCAGAGTCTCTGCGTCTCAGAGTCTCTGCGTCTCAGAGACTCTGCGTCTCAGAGTCACTGCGTCTCGGAGTCTCTGCGTCTCGGAGTCTCTGCGTCTCAGAGTCTCTGCGTCTCAGAGTCTCTGCGTATGAGAGTCACTGCGTCTCTGCGTCTCAGAGTCTCTGCGTCTCAGAGTCTCTGCGTCTCAAAGTCTCTGCGTCTCAGAGTCTCTGCGTCTCAGAGTCTCGGCGTCTCTGCGTCTCAGAGTCTCTGCGTCTCTGCATGTCTGCGTCTCAGAGTCTCTGCGTCTCAGAGTCTCTGCGTGTCAGAGTCTCTGCGTGTCAGAGTCTCTGCGTGTCAGAGTCTCTGCGTCTCTGCGTCTCGGAGTCTCTGCGTCTCAGAGTCTCTGCGTGTCAGAGTCCCTGCGTCTCAGAGTCTCTGCGTCTCAGAGTCTCTGCGTCTCAGAGACTCTGCGTCTCAGAGTCACTGCGTCTCAGAGTCTCTGCGTCTCTGCGTCTCAGAGTCTCAGACTCTCTGCGTCTCTGCGTCTCAGAGTCTCGGCGTCTCTGCATGTCAGCGTCTCAGAGTCTCTGCGACTCAGAGTCTCTGCGTCTCAGAGTCTCTGCGTCTCAGAGACTCTGCGTCTCAGAGTCTCTGCGTCTCAGAGTCTCTGCGTCTCAGAGTCACTGCGTCTCTGCGTCTCAGAGTCTCTGCGTCTCAGAGTCTCTGCGTCTCAAAGTCTCTGCGTCTCAGAGTCTCTGCGTCTCAGTGTCTCGGCGTCTCTGCGTCTGAGAGTCTCTGCGTCTCTGCATATCTGCGTCTCAGAGTCTCTGCGTCTCAGAGTCTCTGCGTGTCAGAGACTCTGCGTCTCAGAGACTCGGCGTCTCTGCGTCTCAGAGTCTCTGCGTCTCAGAGTCTCGGCGTCTCTGCGCCTAAGAGTCTCTGCGTCTCAGAGTCTCTGCGTCTCAGAGTCTCTGCGTCTCAGAGTCACTGCGTCTCAGAGTCTCTGCGCCTCTGCATTTCTGCGTCTCAGAGTCTCTGCGTCTCAGAGTCTCTGCGTCTCAGAGTCTCAGAGTCTCTGCGTCTCAGAGACTCTGCGTCTCAGAGTCACTGGGTCTCAGAGTCTCTGCGTCTCAGAGTCTCAGACTCTCTGCGTCTCTGCGTCTCAGAGTCTCTGCGTCTCGGAGTCTCTGCGTCTCAGAGTCTCTGCGTCTCAGAGTCTCTGCGTCTCAGAGTCTCAGTGTCCCTGCGTCTCAGAGTCTCTGCGTCTCAGAGTCTGTGCGTCTCAGAGTCCCTGCCTCTCAGAGTCTCAGAGTCTCTGCGTCTCAGAGTCTCTGCGTCTCAGAGTCTCTGCGACTCAGAGTCACTGCGTCTCAGAGTCTCTGCGCCTCAGAGACTCTGCGTCTCAGAGTCTCGGCATCTCTGCGTCTCAGAGTCTCGGCGTCTCTGCGCCTAAGAGTCTCTGCGTCTCAGAGTCTCTGCGTCTCAGAGTCTCTGCGTCTCAGAGTCCCTGCGTCTCAGAGTCCCTGCGTCTCAGAGTCTCTGCGCCTCTGCATTTCTGCGTCTCAGAGTCTCTGCGTCTCAAAGTCTCTGCGTCCCAGAGTCTCTGCGTCTCAGACTCTCTGTGTCTCAGAGTCTCTGCGTCTCAGAATCTCTGCGTCTCAGAGTCTCTGCGTCTCTGCGTCTCAGAGTCTCTGCGTCTCGGAGTCTCTGCGTCTCAGAGTCTCTGCGTCTCAGAGTCTCTGCGTCTCAGAGTCTCTGCGTCTCAGAGTCCCTGCGTCTCAGAGTCTCTGCGTCTCAGAGTCTCTGCGTCTCAGAGACTCTGCGTCTCAGAGTCACTGCGTCTCAGAGTCTCTGCGTCTCAGAGTCCCTGCGTCTCAGAGTCTCTGCGTCTCAGAGTCTCAGAGTCTCGGCGTCCCAGAGTCTCTGCGTCTCAGAGTCTCAGCGACTCAGAGTCTCTGCGTCTCAGAGTCTCTGCGTCTCAGAGTCTCGGCGTCTCTGCGTCTCAGAGTCTCTGCGTCTCAGAGTCTCGGCGTCTCTGCGTCTCAGAGTCTCTGCGTCTCAGAGTCTCTGCGTCTCAGAGTCTCTGCGTCTCAGAGTCCCTGCGTCTCAGAGTCTCTGCGCCTCTGCATGTCTGCGTCTTAGAGTCTCTGCGTCTCTGAGTCTCAGCATCTCAGAGTCTCTGCGTATCAGAGTCTCTGCGTCTCAGAGTCTCTGCGTCTCAGAGTATCAGAGTCTCTGCGTCTCAGAGTCTCTGCGTCTCTGCGTCTCGGAGTCTCTGCGTCTCGGAGTCTCTGCGTCTCAGAGTCTCTGCGTCTCAGAGTCTCTGCGTATCAGAGTCACTGCGTCTCTGCGTCTCAGAGTCTCTGCGTCTCAGAGTCTCTGCATCTCAAAGTCTCTGCGTCTCAGAGTCTCTGCGTCTCTGAGTCTCGGCGTCTCTGCGTCTCAGAGTCTCTGCGTCTCTGCGTCTCGGAGTCTCTGCGTCTCAGAGTCTCTGCGTGTCAGAGTCCCTGCGTCTCAGAGTCTCTGCGTCTCAGAGTCTCTGCGTCTCAGAGACTCTGCGTCTCAGAGTCACTGCGTCTCAGAGTCTCTGCGTCTCTGCGTCTCAGAGTCTCAGACTCTCTGCGTCTCTGCGTCTCAGAGTCTCGGCGTCTCTGCATGTCAGCGTCTCAGAGTCTCTGCGTCTCAGAGTCTCTGAGTCTCAGAGTCTCTGCGTCTCAGAGTCTCAGAGTCCCTGCGTCTCAGAGTCTCTGCGTCTCAGAGTCTCTGCCTCTCAGAGTCTCTGCGTCTCAGAGTCTCTGCGTCTCAGAGACTCTGCGTCTCAGAGTCACTGCGTCTCGGAGTCTCTGCGTCTCGGAGTCTCTGCGTCTCAGAGTCTCTGCGTCTCAGAGTCTCTGCGTATGAGAGTCACTGCGTCTCTGCGTCTCAGAGTCTCTGCGTCTCAGAGTCTCTGCGTCTCAAAGTCTCTGCGTCTCAGAGTCTCTGCGTCTCAGAGTCTCGGCGTCTCTGCGTCTCAGAGTCTCTGCGTCTCTGCATGTCTGCGTCTCAGAGTCTCTGCGTCTCAGAGTCTCTGCGTGTCAGAGTCTCTGCGTGTCAGAGTCTCTGCGTGTCAGAGTCTCTGCGTCTCTGCGTCTCGGAGTCTCTGCGTCTCAGAGTCTCTGCGTGTCAGAGTCCCTGCGTCTCAGAGTCTCTGCGTCTCAGAGTCTCTGCGTCTCAGAGACTCTGCGTCTCAGAGTCTCTCCGTCTCAGAGTCTCTGCGTCTCAGAGTCTCTGCGTCTCAGAGTCTCTGTGTCTCGGAGTCTCTGCGTCTCAGAGCCTCTCCGTCTCAGAGTCTCTGCGTCTCAGAGTCTCTGCGTCTCAGAGTCTCTGCGTCTCAGAGTCTCTGCGTCTCAGAATCTCTGCGTCTCAGAGTCTCTGCGTCTCTGCGTCTCAGAGTCTCTGTGTCTCGGAGTCTCTGCGTCTCAGAGCCTCTGCGTCTCAGAGTCTCTGCGTCTCAGAGACTCTGCGTCTCAGAGTCTCTGCGTCTCAGGGTCTCTGCGTCTCTGCGTCTCAGAGTCTCTGTGTCTCGGAGTCTCTGCGTCTCAGAGCCTCTGCGTCTCAGAGTCTCTGCCTCTCAGAGTCTCTGCCTCTAAGAGTCTCTGCGTCTCAGAGTCTCGGCGTCTCAGAGTCTGAGAGTCTCTGCGTCTCGGCGTCTCTGCGTCTCAGAGCCTCTGCGTCTCAGAGTCTCTGCGTCTCAGAGTCTCTGCGTCTCAGAGACTCTGCGTCTCAGAGTCTCGGCGTCTCTGCGTCTCAGAGTCTCTGCGTCTCAGAGTCTCGGCGTCTCTGCGTCTCAGAGTCTCTGCGTCCCAGAGTCTCTGCGTCTCAGAGGCTCTGCGTCTCACAGTCTCTGCGTCTCAGAATCTCTGCGTCTCAGAGTCTCTGCGTCTCAGAGTCTCAGACTCTCTGCGTCTCTGCGTCTCAGCTTCTGTGCGTCTCCGAGTCTCTGCGTCTCGGCGTCTCTGCGTCTCAGAGGCTCTGCGTCTCAGAGTCTTTGCGTCTCAGAGTCTCAGAGTCTCTGCGTCTCAGAGTCTCTTCGTCTCAGAGTCTCTGCATCTCAGAGTCTCGGCGTCTCTGCGTCTCAGAGTCTCTGCGTCTCAGAGTCTCTGCGTCTCTGCGTCTCAGAGTCTCTCCGTCTCAGAGTCTCTGCGTCTCAGAGTCTCTGCGTCTCAGAATCTCTGCGTCTCAGAGTCTCTGCGTCTCTGCGTCTCAGAGTCTCTGTGTCTCGGAGTCTCTGCGTCTCAGAGCCTCTGCGTCTCAGAGTCTCTGCGTCTCAGAGTCTCTGCGTCTCAGAGTCTCTGCGTCTCAGACTCTCTGCGTCTCAGAGTCTCTGCGTCTCTGCGTCTCAGAGTCTCTGTGTCTCGGAGTCTCTGCGTCTCAGAGCCTCTGCGTCTCAGAGTCTCTGCGTCTCAGAGTCTCTGCGTCTCAGAGTCTCTGCGTCTCAGAGTCTCTGCGTCTCTGCGTCTCAGAGTCTCTGTGTCTCGGAGTCTCTGCGTCTCAGAGCCTCTGCGTCTCAGAGTCTCTGCCTCTCAGAGTCTCTGCCTCTAAGAGTCTCTGCGTCTCAGAGTCTCGGCGTCTCAGAGTCTGAGAGTCTCTGCGTCTCGGCGTCTCTGCGTCTCAGAGCCTCTGCGTCTCAGAGTCTCTGCGTCTCAGAGTCTCTGCGTCTCAGAGACTCTGCGTCTCAGAGTCTCGGCGTCTCTGCGTCTCAGAGTCTCTGCGTCTCAGAGTCTCGGCGTCTCTGCGTCTCAGAGTCTCTGCGTCCCAGAGTCTCTGCGTCTCAGAGGCTCTGCGTCTCACAGTCTCTGCGTCTCAGAATCTCTGCGTCTCAGAGTCTCTGCGTCTCAGAGTCTCAGACTCTCTGCGTCTCTGCGTCTCAGCTTCTGTGCGTCTCCGAGTCTCTGCGTCTCGGCGTCTCTGCGTCTCAGAGGCTCTGCGTCTCAGAGTCTTTGCGTCTCAGAGTCTCAGAGTCTCTGCGTCTCAGAGTCTCTTCGTCTCAGAGTCTCTGCATCTCAGAGTCTCGGCGTCTCTGCGTCTCAGAGTCTCTGCGTCTCAGAGTCTCTGCGTCTCAGAGTCTCTGCGTCTCAGAGTCCCTGCGTCTCAGAGTCTCTGCGTCTCTGCATGTCTGCGTCTCAGAGTCTCTGCGTGTCAGAGTCTCTGCGTCTCAGAGTCTCTGCGTCTCAGAGTCTCTGCGTCTCAGAATCTCTGCGTCTCAGAGTCTCTGCGTCTCTGCGTCTCAGAGTCTTTGTGTCTCGGAGTCTCTGCGTCTCAGAGCCTCTGCGTCTCAGAGTCTCTGCGTCTCAGAGTCTCTGCGTCTCAGAGTCTCTGTGTCTCGGAGTCTCTGCGTCTCAGAGCCTCTCCGTCTCAGAGTCTCTGCCTCTCAGAGTCTCTGCCTCTCAGAGTCTCTGCGTCTAAGAGTCTCGGCGTCTCAGAGTCTGAGAGTCTCTGCGTCTCGGCGTCTCTGCGTCTCAGAGCCTCTGCGTCTCAGAGTCTCTGCGTCTCAGAGTCTCAGAGACTCTGCGTCTCAGAGTCTCGGCGTCTCTGCGTCTCAGAGTCTCTGCGTCTCAGAGTCTCGGCGTCTCTGCGTCTCAGAGTCTCTGCGTCTCAGAGTCTCTGCGTCTCAGAGGTCTGCGTCTCACAGTCTCTGCGTCTCAGAATCTCTGCGTCGCAGAGTCTCTGCGTCTCAGAGTCTCAGACTCTCTGCATCTCTGCGTCTCAGCTTCTGTGCGTCTCCGAGTCTCTGCGTCTCGGCGTCTCTGCGTCTCAGAGGCTCTGCGTCTCAGAGTCTTTGCGTCTCAGAGTCTCAGAGTCTCTGCGTCTCAGAGTCTCTTCGTCTCAGAGTCTCTGCATCTCAGAGTCTCGGCGTCTCTGCGTCTCAGAGTCTCTGCGTCTCAGAGTCTCTGCGTCTCAGAGTCCCTGCGTCTCAGAGTCTCTGCGTCTCTGCATGTCTGCGTCTCAGAGTCTCTGCGTCTCAGAGTCTCTGCGTCTCATAATCTCTGCGTCTCAGAGTCTCTGCGTCTCTGCATCTGAGAGTCTCCGCGTCTCAGAGTCTCTGCGTCTCTGCATGTCTGCGTCTCAGAGTCTCTGCGTCTCAGAGTCTCTGCGTCTCAGAGTCACTGCGTCTCATAATCTCTGCGTCTCAGAGTCTCTGCGTCTCATAATCTCTGCGTCTCAGAGTCTCTGCGTCTGTGCATCTGAGAGTCTCCGCGTCTCAGAGTCTCTGCGTCTCTGCATCTCAGAGTCTCTGCGTCTCTGCGTCTCAGAGTGTCTGCGTCTCTGCGTCTCAGAGTCTCTGCGTCTCTGCGTCTCATAGTCTCTGCGTCTCATAGTCTCTGCGTCTCAGAGTCTCTGCGTCTCAGAGTCTCTGCGCCTCAGAATCTCTGCGTCTCAGAATCTCTGCGTCTCAGAGTCTCTGCGTCTCTGCGTCTCAGAGTCTCTGTGTCTCGGAGTCTCTGCGTCTCAGAGCCTCTGCGTCTCAGAGTCTCTGCGTCTCAGAGTCTCTGCGTCTCAGAGTCTCTGCGTCTCAGAGTCTCTGCCTCTCAGAGTCTCTGCTTCTCAGAGTCTCTGCCTCTCAGAGTCTCTGCCTCTCAGAGTCTCTGCGTCTCAGAGTCTCGGCGTCTCAGAGTCTGAGAGTCTCTGCGTCTCGGCGTCTCAGAGTCTCAGAGTCTCTGCGTCTCAGAGTCTCTGCTTCTCAGAGACTCTGCGTCTCAGAGTCTCTGCGTCTCAGAGGGTCGGCGTCTCTGCGTCTCAGAGTCTCTGCGTCTCTGCATGTCAGAGTCTCAGACTCTCTGCGTCCCTGCGTCTCCGAGTCTCGGCGTCTCTGCGTCTCAGACTCTCTGCGTCTCGGCGTCTCTGCGTCTCAGAGCCTCTGCGTCTCAGAGTCTCTGCGTCTCAGAGTCTGAGAGTCTCTGCGTCTCAGAGTCTCTGCGTCTCAGAGTCTCTGCGACTTAGAGTCTCTGCGTTTCAGAGTCTCTGCGTTTCAGAGACTCTGAGTCTCAGAGTCTCGGCGTCTCTGCGTCTCAGAGTTTCTCAGTCTCAGAGTCCCTGCGTCTCTGAGTCTCTGCGCCTCTGCATGTCTGCGTCTCAGAGTCTCTGCGTCTCAGCGTCTCTGCGTCTCAGAGTCTCTGCGTCTCAGAGTCTCAGAGTCTCTGCGTCTGAGAGTCTCTGCGTCTGAGAGTCTCTGCGTCTCTGCGTCTCAGAGTCTCTGCGTCTCAGAGTCTCTGCGTCTCTGCGACTCAGAGTCTCTGCGTCTCAGAGTCTCTGCATCTCAGAGAGTCTGCGTCTCAGAGTCACTGCGCTCAGAGTCCCGGAGTCTCCGCGTCTCAGAGTCTCTGCGTCCCAGAGTCTCGGCGTCTCTGCGTCTCAGAGTCTCTGCGTCTCTGCATGTCTGCGTCTCAGAGTCTCTGCGTCTCAGAGTCTCTGCGTCTCTGCGACTCAGAGTCTCTGCGTCTCAGAGTCTCTGCATCTCAGAGACTCTGCGTCTCAGAGTCACTGCGCTCAGAGTCCCGGAGTCTCTGCGTCTCAGAGTCTCTGCGTCTCAGAGTCTCGGCGTCCCTGCGTCTCAGAGTCTCTGCGTCTCTGCATGTCTGCGTCTCAGAGTCTCTGCGTCTCAGAGTCTCAGAGTCTCTGCGTCTCAGAGTCTCTGCGTCTCAGAGTCCCTGCGACTCAGAGTTTCTGCATCTCAGAGACTCTGCATCTCAGAGTCAATGCGTCTCAGAGTCTCTTCGTCTCTGCGTCTCAGAGTCTCTGCGTCTGAGAGTTTCTGCATCTCAGAGACTCTGCATCTCAGAGTCAATGCGTCTCAGAGTTTCTTCGTCTCTGCGTCTCAGAGTCTCTGCGTCTCAGAGTCTCGGCGTCTCTGCGTCTCAGAGTCTCTGCGTCTCAGATTCTCGGCGTCTCTGCGTCTCAGAGTCTCTGCGTCTCAGAGTCTCTGCGTCTCAGAGGCTCTGCGTCTCAGAGTCTCTGCGTCTCAGAATCTCTGCGTCTCAGAGTCTCTGCCTCTCAGAGTCTCAGAGTCTCTGCGTCTCAGAGTCTCTGCATCTCAGAGTCTCTGCGTCTCAGAGTCTCTGCGTCTCAGAGTCTCTGCGTCTCAGAGTATCAGAGTCTCTGCGTCTCAGAGACTCTGCGTCTCAGAGTCTCTGCGTCTCAGAGTCTCTGCGTCTCAGAATCTCTGCGTCTCAGAGTCTCTGCGTCTCTGCGTCTCAGAGCCTCTGTGTCTCGGAGTCTCTGCATCTCAGAGCCTCTGCGTCTCACAGTCTCTGCGTCTCAGAGTCTCTGCGTCTCAGAGTCTCTGCGACTCAGAGTCTCTGCGTCTCAGAGTCTCTGCGTCTCAGAGACTCTGCGTCTCAGAGTCACTGCATCTCTGCGTCTCAGTGTCTCTGCGTCTCAGAGTTTCTGCGTCTCAGAGTCTCTGCGTCTCAGAGTCTCTGCGTCTCAGAGTCTCTGCGTCTCGGAGTCCCTGCGTCTCTGTGTCTCGGCGTCTCAGAGTCTCTGCGTCTCAGAGTCTCTGCGTCTCTGCGTCTCAGAGTCTCTGCGTCTCAGAGTCTCTGCGTCTCTGCGTCTCAGAGTCTCTGTGTCTCAGAGTGTCTGCGTCTCTGTGTCTCAGAGTCTCTGCGTCTCTGCGTCTCATGGTCTCTGCGTCTCATGGTTTCTGCGTCTCATGGTCTCTGCGTCTCAGAGTCTCTGCGTCTCAGAGTCTCGGCGTCTCTGCGTCTCAGAGTCTCTGCGTCTCAGAGTCTCGGCGTCTCAGAGTCTCTGCGTCTCAGAGTCTCTGCGTCTCAGAGTCTCTGTGTCTCAGAGTGTCTGCGTCTCAGAGTCTCAGACTCTCGGCGTCTCTGCGTCTCAGAGTCTCGGCGTCTCTGCATCTCAGAGTCTCTGCGTCTCTGCATGTCTGCGTCTCAGAGTCTCTGCGTCTCAGAGTCTCAGAGTCTCTGCGTCTCAGAGTCTCTGCGTCTCAGAGTCCCTGCGACTCAGAGTTTCTGCATCTCAGAGACTCTGCATCTCAGAGTCAATGCGTCTCAGAGTCTCTTCGTCTCTGCGTCTCAGAGTCTCTGCGTCTCAGAGTTTCTGCATCTCAGAGACTCTGCATCTCAGAGTCAATGCGTCTCAGAGTCTCTTCGTCTCTGCGTCTCAGAGTCTCTGCGTCTCAGAGTCTCGGTGTCTCTGCGTCTCAGAGTCTCTGCGTCTCAGATTCTCGGCGTCTCTGCGTCTCAGAGTCTCTGCGTCTCAGAGTCTCTGCGTCTCTGCGTCTCAGAGGCTCTGCGTCTCAGAGTCTCTGCGTCTCAGAATCTCTGCGTCTCAGAGTCTCTGCCTCTCAGAGTCTCAGAGTCTCTGCGTCTCAGAGTCTCTGCGTCTCAGAGTCTCTGCAACTCAGAGTCTCTGCGTCTCAGAGACTCTGCGTCTCAGAGTCTCTGCCTCTCAGAGTCTCTGCCTCTCAGAGTCTCTGCGTCTCAGAGTCTCGGCGTCTCAGAGTCTGAGAGTCTCTGCGTCTCGGCGTCTCAGAGTCTCAGAGTCTCTGCGTCTCAGAGTCTCTGCTTCTCAGAGACTCTGCGTCTCAGAGTCTCTGCGTCTCAGAGGGTCGGCGTCCCTGCGTCTCAGAGTCTCTGCGTCTCTGCATGTCAGAGTCTCAGACTCTCTGCGTCTCTGCGTCTCCGAGTCTCGGCGTCTCTGCGTCTCAGACTCTCTGCGTCTCGGCGTCTCTGCGTCTCAGAGCCTCTGCGTCTCAGAGTCTCTGCGTCTCAGAGTCTGAGAGTCTCTGCGTCTCAGAGTCTCTGCGTCTCAGAGTCTCTGCGACTTAGAGTCTCTGCGTCTCAGAGTCTCTGCGTCTCAGAGACTCTGAGTCTCAGAGTCTCGGCGTCTCTGCGTCTCAGAGTCTCTGCGTCTCAGAGTCTCGGCGTCTCTGCGTCTCAGAGTCTCTGCGTCTCAGAGTCTCTGCGTCTCAGAGTCTCAGAGTCTCTGCGTCTGAGAGTCTCTGCGTCTCTGCGTCTCAGAGTCTCTGCGTCTCAGAGTCTCTGCGTCTCAGAGTCTCTGCGTCTCTGCGACTCAGAGTCTCTGCGTCTCAGAGTCTCTGCATCTCAGAGACTCTGCGTCTCAGAGTCACTGCGCTCAGAGTCCCGGTGTCTCCGCGTCTCAGAGTCTCTGCGTCCCAGAGTCTCGGCGTCTCTGCGTCTCAGAGTCTCTGCGTCTCTGCATGTCTGCGTCTCAGAGTCTCTGCGTCTCAGAGTCTCAGAGTCTCTGCGTCTCAGAGTCTCTGCGTCTCAGAGTCCCTGCGACTCAGAGTTTCTGCATCTCAGAGACTCTGCATCTCAGAGTCAATGCGTCTCAGAGTCTCTTCGTCTCTGCGTCTCAGAGTCTCTGCGTCTCAGAGTTTCTGCATCTCAGAGACTCTGCATCTCAGAGTCAATGCGTCTCAGAGTCTCTTCGTCTCTGCGTCTCAGAGTCTCTGCGTCTCAGAGTCTCGGTGTCTCTGCGTCTCAGAGTCTCTGCGTCTCAGATTCTCGGCGTCTCTGCGTCTCAGAGTCTCTGCGTCTCAGAGTCTCTGCGTCTCTGCGTCTCAGAGGCTCTGCGTCTCAGAGTCTCTGCGTCTCAGAATCTCTGCGTCTCAGAGTCTCTGCCTCTCAGAGTCTCAGAGTCTCTGCGTCTCAGAGTCTCTGCGTCTCAGAGTCTCTGCAACTCAGAGTCTCTGCGTCTCAGAGACTCTGCGTCTCAGAGTCTCTGCCTCTCAGAGTCTCTGCCTCTCAGAGTCTCTGCGTCTCAGAGTCTCGGCGTCTCAGAGTCTGAGAGTCTCTGCGTCTCGGCGTCTCAGAGTCTCAGAGTCTCTGCGTCTCAGAGTCTCTGCTTCTCAGAGACTCTGCGTCTCAGAGTCTCTGCGTCTCAGAGGGTCGGCGTCTCTGCGTCTCAGAGTCTCTGCGTCTCTGCATGTCAGAGTCTCAGACTCTCTGCGTCTCTGCGTCTCCGAGTCTCGGCGTCTCTGCGTCTCAGACTCTCTGCGTCTCGGCGTCTCTGCGTCTCAGAGCCTCTGCGTCTCAGAGTCTCTGCGTCTCAGAGTCTGAGAGTCTCTGCGTCTCAGAGTCTCTGCGTCTCAGAGTCTCTGCGACTTAGAGTCTCTGCGTCTCAGAGTCTCTGCGTCTCAGAGACTCTGAGTCTCAGAGTCTCGGCGTCTCTGCGTCTCAGAGTCTCTGCGTCTCAGAGTCTCGGCGTCTCTGCGTCTCAGAGTCTCTGCGTCTCAGAGTCTCTGCGTCTCAGAGTCTCAGAGTCTCTGCGTCTGAGAGTCTCTGCGTCTCTGCGTCTCAGAGTCTCTGCGTCTCAGAGTCTCTGCGTCTCAGAGTCTCTGCGTCTCTGCGACTCAGAGTCTCTGCGTCTCAGAGTCTCTGCATCTCAGAGACTCTGCGTCTCAGAGTCACTGCGCTCAGAGTCCCGGTGTCTCCGCGTCTCAGAGTCTCTGCGTCCCAGAGTCTCGGCGTCTCTGCGTCTCAGAGTCTCTGCGTCTCTGCATGTCTGCGTCTCAGAGTCTCTGCGTCTCAGAGTCTCTGCGTCTCTGCGACTCAGAGTCTCTGCGTCTCAGAGTCTCTGCATCTCAGAGACTCTGCGTCTCAGAGTCACTGCGCTCAGAGTCCCGGAGTCTCTGCGTCTCAGAGTCTCTGCGTCTCAGAGTCTCGGCGTCTCTGCATGTCTGCGTCTCAGAGTCTCTGCGTCTCAGAGTCTCAGAGTCTCTGCGTCTCAGAGTCTCTGCGTCTCAGAGTCCCTGCGACTCAGAGTTTCTGCATCTCAGAGACTCTGCATCTCAGAGTCAATGCGTCTCAGAGTCTCTTCGTCTCTGCGTCTCAGAGTCTCTGGGTCTCAGAGTTTCTGCATCTCAGAGACTCTGCATCTCAGAGTCAATGCGTCTCAGAGTCTCTTCGTCTCTGCGTCTCAGAGTCTCTGCGTCTCAGAGTCTCGGCGTTTCTGCGTCTCAGAGTCTCTGCGTCTCAGAGTCTCGGCGTCTCTGCGTCTCAGAGTCTCTGCGTCTCAGAGTCTCTGCGTCTCTGCGTCTCAGAGGCTCTGCGTCTCAGAGTCTCTGCGTCTCAGAATCTCTGCGTCTCAGAGTCTCTGCCTCTCAGAGTCTCAGAGTCTCTGCGTCTCAGAGTCTCTGCGTCACAGAGTCCCTGCGTCTCAGAGTCTCTGCGTCTCAGAGACTCTGCGTCTCAGAGTCTCGGCGTCTCTGCGTCTCAGAGTCTCTGCGTCTCAGAGTCTCTGCGTCTCAGAGTCACTGCGTCTCAGAGTCTCTGCGCCTCTGCATTTCTGCGTCTCAGAGTCTCTGCGTCTCAGAGTCTCTGCGTCTCAGAGTCTCGGCGTCTCTGCGTCTCAGAGTCTCTGCGTCTCAGAGTCTCGGCGTCTCTGCGTCTCAGAGTCTCTGCGTCTCAGAGGTCTGCGTCTCACAGTCTCTGCGTCTCAGAATCTCTGCGTCTCAGAGTCTCTGCGTCTCAGAGTCTCAGACTCTCTGCGTCTCTGCGTCTCAGCTTCTGTGCGTCTCCGAGTCTCTGCGTCTCGGCGTCTCTGCGTCTCAGAGGCTCTGCGTCTCAGAGTCTTTGCGTCTCAGAGTCTCAGAGTCTCTGCGTCTCAGAGTCTCTTCGTCTCAGAGTCTCTGCATCTCAGAGTCTCGGCGTCTCTGCGTCTCAGAGTCTCTGCGTCTCAGAGTCTCTGCGTCTCAGAGTCCCTGCGTCTCAGAGTCTCCGCGTCTCTGCATGTCTGCGTCTCAGAGTCTCTGCGTGTCAGAGTCTCTGCGTCTCAGAGTCTCTGCGTCTCAGAGTCTCTGCGTCTCATAATCTCTGCGTCTCAGAGTCTCTGCGTCTCTGCATCTGAGAGTCTCCGCGTCTCAGAGTCTCTGCGTCTCTGCATGTCTGCGTCTCAGAGTCTCTGCGTCTCAGAGTCTCTGCGTCTCAGAGTCTCTGCGTCTCAGAGTCTCTGCGTCTCATAATCTCTGCGTCTCAGAGTCTCTGCGTCTCATAATCTCTGCGTCTCAGAGTCTCTGCGTCTCTGCATCTGAGAGTCTCCGCGTCTCAGAGTCTCTGCGTCTCCGCGTCTCAGAGTGTCTGCGTCTCTGCGTCTCAGAGTCTCTGCGTCTCTGCATCTCATAGTCTCTGCGTCTCATAGTCTCTGCGTCTCAGAGTCTCTGCGTCTCAGAGTCTCTGCGTCTCAGAATCTCTGCGTCTCAGAATCTCTGCGTCTCAGAGTCTCTGCGTCTCAGAGTCTCTGTGTCTCGGAGTCTCTGCGTCTCAGAGCCTCTGCGTCTCAGAGTCTCTGCGTCTCAGAGTCTCTGCGTCTCAGAGTCTCTGCGTCTCAGAGTCTCTGCGTCTTAGAGTCTCTGCTTCTCAGAGTCTCTGCCTCTCAGAGTCTCTGCGTCTCAGAGTCTCGGCGTCTCAGAGTCTGAGAGTCTCTGCGTCTCGGCGTCTCTGCGTCTCAGAGCCTCTGCGTCTCAGAGTCTCTGCGTCTCAGAGTCTGAGAGTCTCAGCGTCTCAGAGTCTCTGCGTCTCAGAGTCTCTGCGACTTAGAGTCTCTGCATCTCAGAGTCTCTGCGTCTCAGAGACTCTGAGTCTCAGAGTCTCGGCGTCTCTGCGTCTCAGAGTCTCTGCGTCTCAGAGTCTCGGCGTCTCTGCATCTCAGAGTCTCTGCGTCTCAGATACTCTGCGTCTCAGAGTTTCTCAGTCTCAGAGTCCCTGCGTCTCTGAGTCTCTGCGCCTCTGCATGTCTGCGTCTCAGAGTCTCTGCGTCTCAGCGTCTCTGCGTCTCAGAGTCTCTGCGTCTCAGAGTCTCTGCGTCTCAGAGTCTCAGAGTCTCTGCGTCTGAGAGTCTCTGCGTCTCTGCGTCTCAGAGTCTCTGCGTCTCAGAGTCTCTGCGTCTCTGCGACTCAGAGTCTCTGCGTCTCAGAGTCTCTGCATCTCAGAGACTCTGCGTCTCAGAGTCACTGCGCTCAGAGTCCCGGAGTCTCCGCGTCTCAGAGTCTCTGCGTCTCTGCATGTCTGCGTCTCAGAGTCTCTGCGTCTCAGAGTCTCTGCGTCTCAGAGTCTCTGCGTCTCATAATCTCTGCGTCTCAGAGTCTCTGCGTCTCATAATCTCTGCGTCTCAGAGTCTCTGCGTCTCTGCATCTGAGAGTCTCCGCGTCTCAGAGTCTCTGCGTCTCTGCATCTCAGAGTCTCTGCGTCTCCGCGTCTCAGAGTGTCTGCGTCTCTGCGTCTCAGAGTCTCTGCGTCTCTGCATCTCATAGTCTCTGCGTCTCATAGTCTCTGCGTCTCAGAGTCTCTGCGTCTCAGAGTCTCTGCGTCTCAGAATCTCTGCGTCTCAGAATCTCTGCGTCTCAGAGTCTCTGCGTCTCAGAGTCTCTGTGTCTCGGAGTCTCTGCGTCTCAGAGCCTCTGCGTCTCAGAGTCTCTGCGTCTCAGAGTCTCTGCGTCTCAGAGTCTCTGCGTCTCAGAGTCTCTGCGTCTTAGAGTCTCTGCTTCTCAGAGTCTCTGCCTCTCAGAGTCTCTGCGTCTCAGAGTCTCGGCGTCTCAGAGTCTGAGAGTCTCTGCGTCTCGGCGTCTCAGAGTCTCAGAGTCTCTGCGTCTCAGAGTCTCTGCTTCTCAGAGACTCTGCGTCTCAGAGTCTCTGCGTCTCAGAGGGTCGGCGTCTCTGCGTCTCAGAGTCTCTGCGTCTCTGCATGTCAGAGTCTCAGACTCTCTGCGTCTCTGCGTCTCCGAGTCTCGGCGTCTCTGCGTCTCAGACTCTCTGCGTCTCGGCGTCTCTGCGTCTCAGAGCCTCTGCGTCT
This sequence comes from Carcharhinus amblyrhynchos, assembly GCF_965287045.1. Classification (NCBI taxonomy): domain Eukaryota; kingdom Metazoa; phylum Chordata; class Chondrichthyes; order Carcharhiniformes; family Carcharhinidae; genus Carcharhinus; species Carcharhinus amblyrhynchos. Next base: position 16,411 of record NW_027650563.1, on the reverse strand, counting down.
CAGAGTCTCTGCGTCTCAGAGTCTGAGAGTCTCTGCGTCTCAGAGTCTCTGCGTCTCAGAGTCTCTGCGACTTAGAGTCTCTGCATCTCAGAGTCTCTGCGTCTCAGAGACTCTGAGTCTCAGAGTCTCGGCGTCTCTGCGTCTCAGAGTCTCTGCGTCTCAGAGTCTCGGCGTCTCTGCATCTCAGAGTCTCTGCGTCTTAGATACTCTGCGTCTCAGAGTTTCTCAGTCTCAGAGTCCCTGCGTCTCTGAGTCTCTGCGCCTCTGCATGTCTGCGTCTCAGAGTCTCTGCGTCTCAGCGTCTCTGCGTCTCAGAGTCTCTGCGTCTCAGAGTCTCTGCGTCTCAGAGTCTCAGAGTCTCTGCGTCTGAGAGTCTCTGCGTCTCTGCGTCTCAGAGTCTCTGCGTCTCAGAGTCTCTGCGTCTCAGAGTCTCTGCGTCTCTGCGACTCAGAGTCTCTGCGTCTCAGAGTCTCTGCATCTCAGAGACTCTGCGTCTCAGAGTCACTGCGCTCAGAGTCCCGGAGTCTCCGCGTCTCAGAGTCTCTGCGTCTCTGCATGTCTGCGTCTCAGAGTCTCTGCGTCTCAGAGTCTCTGCGTCTCAGAGTCTCTGCGTCTCATAATCTCTGCGTCTCAGAGTCTCTGCGTCTCATAATCTCTGCGTCTCAGAGTCTCTGCGTCTCTGCATCTCAGAGTCTCTGCGTCTCCGCGTCTCAGAGTGTCTGCGTCTCTGCGTCTCAGAGTCTCTGCGTCTCTGCATCTCATAGTCTCTGCGTCTCATAGTCTCTGCGTCTCAGAGTCTCTGCGTCTCAGAGTCTCTGCGTCTCAGAATCTCTGCGTCTCAGAATCTCTGCGTCTCAGAGTCTCTGCGTCTCAGAGTCTCTGTGTCTCGGAGTCTCTGCGTCTCAGAGCCTCTGCGTCTCAGTGTCTCTGCGTCTCAGAGTCTCTGCGTCTCAGAGTCTCTGCGTCTCAGAGTCTCTGCGTCTTAGAGTCTCTGCTTCTCAGAGTCTCTGCCTCTCAGAGTCTCTGCGTCTCAGAGTCTCGGCGTCTCAGAGTCTGAGAGTCTCTGCGTCTCGGCGTCTCAGAGTCTCAGAGACTCTGCGTCTCAGAGTCTCTGCGTCTCAGAGGGTCGGCGTCTCTGCGTCTCAGAGTCCCTGCGTCTCTGCATGTCAGAGTCTCAGACTCTCTGCGTCTCTGCGTCTCCGAGTCTCGGCGTCTCTGCGTCTCAGACTCTCTGCGTCTCGGCGTCTCTGCGTCTCAGAGCCTCTGCGTCTCAGAGTCTCTGCGTCTCAGAGTCTGAGAGTCTCTGCGTCTCAGAGTCTCTGCGTCTCAGAGTCTCTGCGACTTAGAGTCTCTGCATCTCAGAGTCTCTGCGTCTCAGAGACTCTGAGTCTCAGAGTCTCGGCGTCTCTGCGTCTCAGAGTCTCTGCGTCTCAGAGTCTCGGCGTCTCTGCATCTCAGAGTCTCTGCGTCTCAGATACTCTGCGTCTCAGAGTTTCTCAGTCTCAGAGTCCCTGCGTCTCTGAGTCTCTGCGCCTCTGCATGTCTGCGTCTCAGAGTCTCTGCGTCTCAGCGTCTCTGCGTCTCAGAGTCTCTGCGTCTCAGAGTCTCTGCGTCTCAGAGTCTCAGAGTCTCTGCGTCTGAGAGTCTCTGCGTCTCTGCGTCTCAGAGTCTCTGCGTCTCAGAGTCTCTGCGTCTCAGAGTCTCTGCGTCTCTGCGACTCAGATTCTCTGCGTCTCAGAGTCTCTGCATCTCAGAGACTCTGCGTCTCAGAGTCACTGCGCTCAGAGTCCCGGAGTCTCCGCGTCTCAGAGTCTCTGCGTCCCAGAGTCTCGGCGTCTCTGCGTCTCAGAGTCTCTGCGTCTCTGCATGTCTGCGTCTCAGAGTCTCTGCGTCTCAGAGTCTCTGCGTCTCTGCGACTCAGAGTCTCTGCGTCTCAGAGTCTCTGCATCTCAGAGTCCCGGAGTCTCTGCGTCTCAGAGTCACTGCGCTCAGAGTCCCGGAGTCTCTGCGTCTCAGAGTCTCTGCGTCTCAGAGTCTCGGCGTCCCTGCGTCTCAGAGTCTCTGCGTCTCTGCATGTCTGCGTCTCAGAGTCTCTGCGTCTCAGAGTCTCAGAGTCTCTGCGTCTCAGAGTCTCTGCGTCTCAGAGTCCCTGCGACTCAGAGTTTCTGCATCTCAGAGACTCTGCATCTCAGAGTCAATGCGTCTCAGAGTCTCTTCGTCTCGGCGTCTCAGAGTCTCTGCGTCTCAGAGTTTCTGCATCTCAGAGACTCTGCATCTCAGAGTCAATGCGTCTCAGAGTCTCTTCGTCTCTGCGTCTCAGAGTCTCTGCGTCTCAGAGTCTCGGCGTCTCTGCGTCTCAGAGTCTCTGCGTCTCGGCGTCTCTGCGTCTCAGAGTCTCTGCGTCTCAGAGTCTCTGCGTCTCTGCGTCTCAGAGGCTCTGCGTCTCAGAGTCTCTGCGTCTCAGAATCTCTGCGTCTCAGAGTCTCTGCCTCTCAGAGTCTCAGAGTCTCTGCGTCTCAGAGTCTCTGCGTCTCAGAGTCTCTGCGACTCAGAGTCTCTGCGTCTCAGAGTCTCTGCGTCTCAGAGACTCTGCGTCTCAGAGTCTCGGCGTCTCTGCGTCTCAGAGTCTCTGCGTCTCAGAGTCTCTGCGTCTCAGAGTCCCTGCGTCTCAGAGTCTCTGCGCCTCTGCATTTCTGCGTCTCAGAGTCTCTGCGTCTCAGAGTCTCTGCGTCTCAGAGTCTCAGAGTCTCTGCGTCTCAGAGTCTCTGCGTCTCAGAGTCACTGCGTCTCTGCGTCTCAGAGTCTCTGCATCTCAGAGTCTCTGCGTCTCAGAGTCTCTGCGTCTCAAAGCCTCTGCGTCCCAGAGTCTCTGCGTCTCAGAGTCTCTGTGTCTCAGAGTCTCAGCGTCTCAGAATCTCTGCGTCTCAGAGTCTCTGCGTCTCTGCGTCTCGGAGTCTCTGCGTCTCGGAGTCTCTGCGTCTCAGAGTCTCTGCGTCTCAGAGTCTCTGCGTCTCAGAGACTCTGCGTCTCAGAGTCACTGCGTCTCAGAGTCTCTGCGTCTCAGAGTCCCTGCGTCTCAGAGTCTCTGCGTCTCAGAGTCTCAGAGTCTCGGCGTCTCAGAGTCTCTGCGTCTCAGAGTCTCTGCGACTCAGAGTCTCTGCGTCTCAGAGTCTGTGCGTCTCAGATTCTCGGCGTCTCTGCGTCTCAGAGTCTCTGCGTCTCAGAGTCTCGGCGTCTCTGCGTCTCAGAGTCTCTGCGTCTCAGAGTCTCTGCGTCTCAGAGTCTCTGCGTCTCAGAGTCCCTGCGTCTCAGAGTCACTGCGGCTCTGCATGTCTGCGTCTCAGAGTCTCTGCGTCTCAGAGTCTCTGCATCTCAGAGTCTCTGCCTCTCAGAGTCTCTGCGTCTCAGAGTCTCTGCGTCTCAGAGTATCAGAGTCTCTGCGTCTCAGAGACTCTGCGTCTCTGCGTCTCTGAGTCTCTGCGTCTCAGAGTCTCTGCGTCTCAGAGTCTCTGCGTCTCAGAATCTCTGCGTCTCAGAGTCTCTGCGTCTTTGCGTCTCAGAGCCTCTGTGTCTCGGAGTCTCTGCATCTCAGAGCCTCTGCGTCTCACAGTCTCTGCGTCTCAGAGTCTCTGCGTCTCAGAGTCTCTGCGACTCAGAGTCTCTGCGTCTCAGAGTCTCTGCGTCTCAGAGACTCTGCGTCTCAGAGTCACTGCATCTCTGCGTCTCAGTGTCTCTGCGTCTCAGAGTTTCTGCGTCTCAGAGTCTCTGCGTCTCAGAGTCTCTGCGTCTCAGAGTCTCTGCGTCTCGGAGTCCCTGCGTCTCTGCGTCTCGGCGTCTCAGAGTCTCTGCGTCTCAGAGTCTCTGCGTCTCTGCGTCTCAGAGTCTCTGCGTCTCAGAGTCTCTGCGTCTCTGCGTCTCAGAGTCTCTGTGTCTCAGAGTGTCTGCGTCTCTGTGTCTCAGAGTCTCTGCGTCTCTGCGTCTCATGGTCTCTGCGTCTCATGGTCTCTGCGTCTCAGAGTCTCTGCGTCTCAGAGTCTCGGCGTCTCTGCGTCTCAGAGTCTCTGCGTCTCAGAGTCTCGGCGTCTCAGAGTCTCTGTGTCTCAGAGTGTCTGCGTCTCTGTGTCTCAGAGTCTCGGCGTCTCTGCATCTCAGAGTCTCTGCGTCTCTGCATCTCAGAGACTCTGCATCTCAGAGTCAATGCGTCTCAGAGTCTCTTCGTCTCTGCGTCTCAGAGTCTCTGCGTCTCAGAGTCTCGGCGTCTCTGCGTCTCAGAGTCTCTGCGGCTCAGAGTCTCTGCGTCTCTGCATGTCTGCGTCTCAGAGTCTCTGTGTCTCAGAGTCTCTGCGTCTCAGAGTCTCTGCGTCTCAGAGTGTCTGCGTCTCTGTGTCTCAGAGTCTCTGTGTCTCAGAGTGTCTGCGTCTCTGTGTCTCAGAGTCTCGGCGTCTCTGCGTCTCAGAGTCTCGTCGTCTCTGCGTCTCAGAGTCTCTGCGTCTCAGAGTCTCAGACTCTCTGCGTCTCTGCGTCTCAGAGTCTCGGCGTCTCTGCATCTCAGAGTCTCTGCGTCTCTGCATCTCAGAGACTCTGCATCTCAGAGTCAATGCGTCTCAGAGTCTCTTCGTCTCTGCGTCTCAGAGTCTCTGCGTCTCAGAGTCTCGGCGTCTCTGCGTCTCAGAGTCTCTGCGGCTCAGAGTCTCTGCGTCTCTGCATGTCTGCGTCTCAGAGTCTCTGTGTCTCAGAGTCTCTGCGTCTCAGAGTCTCTGCGTCTCAGAGTCTCAGAGTCTCTGCGCCTCAGGGTCTCTGCGTCTCAGAGTCTCTGCGTCTCAGAGTCTCAGCGTCTCTGCGTCTCAGAGTCTCTGCGTCTCAGAGTCTCGGCGTCTCAGAGTCTGTGCGTCTCAGAGTCTCTGCGTCTCAAAGTCTCTGCGTCTCAGAGTCTCTGTGTCTCAGAGTCTCTGCGTCTCAGAATCTCTGCGTCTCAGAGTCTCTGCTTCTCTGCGTCTCAGAGCCTCTGTGTCTCGGAGTCTCTGCGTCTCTGCGTCTCAGAGTCTCTGCGTCTCAGAGTCTCTGCGTCTCAGAGTCTCTGCGTCTCAGAGACTCTGCATCTCAGAGTCACTGCGTCTCAGAGTCTCGGCGTCTCTGCGTCTCAGAGTCTCTGCGTCTCAGAGTCTCTGCGTCTCAGAGTCCCTGCGTCTCAGAGTCTCTGCGTCTCTGCATGTCTGCGTCTCAGAGTCTCTGCGTGTCAGAGTCTCTGCGTCTCAAAGTCTCTGTGTCTCAGAGACACGGCGTCTCTGCGTCTCAGAGTCTCTGCGTCTCAAAGTCTCTGCGTCTCTGCATGTCTGCGTCTCGGCGTCGCTGCGTCTCAGAGTCTCTGCATGTCTGCGTCTCAGAGTCTCTGCGTCTCAGAGTCTCTGCGTCCCAGAGTCTCTGCGTCTCAGAGTCTCTGCGTCTCAGAGTCTCTGCGTCTCAGAATCTCTGCGTCTCAGAGTCTCTGGGTCTCTGCGTCTCGGAGTCTCTGCGTCTCGGAGTCTCTGCGTCTCAGAGTCTCTGCGTCTCAGAGTCTCTGCGTCTCAGAGTCTCTGCGTGTCAGAGTCCCTGCGTCTCAGAGTCTCTGCGTCTCAGAGTCTCTGCGTCTCAGAGACTCTGCGTCTCAGAGTCTCTGCGTCTCTGCGTCTCAGAGTCTCAGACTCCCTGCGTCTCTGCGTCTCAGAGTCTCTGCGTCTCGGAGTCTCTGCGTCTCAGAGTCTCTGCGTCTCAGAGTCTCTGCGTCTCAGAGTCTCAGAGTCCCTGCGTCTCAGAGTCTCTGCGTCTCAGAGTCTCTGCGTCTCAGAGTCTCTGCCTCTCAGAGTCTCAGAGTCTCTGCGTCTCAGAGTCTCTGCGTCTCAGAGTCTCTGCGACTCAGAGTTTCTGCGTCTCAGAGTCTCTGCGTCTCAGAGACTCTGCTTCTCAGAGTCTCGGCGTCTCTGCGTCTCAGAGTCTCGGCGTCTCTGCGCCTAAGAGTCTCTGCGTCTCCGAGTCTCTGCGTCTCAGAGTCTCTGCGTCTCAGAGTCCCTGCGTCTCAGAGTCTCTGCGCCTCTGCATTTCTGCGTCTCAGAGTCTCTGCGTCTCAAAGTCTCTGCGTCCCAGAGTCTCTGCGTCTCAAAGTCTCTGCGTCCCAGAGTCTCTGCGTCTCAGAGTCTCTGTGTCTCAGAGTCTCTGCGTCTCAGAATCTCTGCGTCTCAGAGTCTCTGCGTCTCTGCGTCTCGGAGTCTCTGCGTCTCGAAGTCTCTGCGTCTCGGAGTCTCTGCGTCTCAGAGTCTCTGCGTCTCAGAGTCCCTGCGTCTCAGAGTCTCTGCGTCTCAGAGCCTCTGCGTCTCAGAGACTCTGCGTCTCAGAGTCACTGCGTCTCAGAGTCTCTGCGTCTCAGAGTCCCTGCGTCTCAGAGTCTCTGCGTCTCAGAGTCTCAGAGTCTCGGCGTCCCAGAGTCTCTGCGTCTCAGAGTCTCAGCGACTCAGAGTCTCTGCGTCTCAGAGTCTCTGCGTCTCAGAGTCTCGGCATCTCTGCGTCTCAGAGTCTCTGCGTCTCAGAGTCTCGGCGTCTCTGCGTCTCAGAGTCTCTGCGTCTCAGAGTCTCTGCGTCTCAGAGTCTTTGCGTCTCAGAGTCCCTGCGTCTCAGATTCTCTGCGCCTCTGCATTTCTGTGTCTCAGAGTCTCTGCGTATCAGAGTCTCTGCGTCTCAGAGTCTCTGCGTCTCAGAGTATCAGAGACTCTGCGTCTCAGAGTCTCTGCGTCTCAGAGTCTCTGCGTCTCTGCGTCTCGGAGTCTCTGCGTCTCAGAGTCTCTGCGTCTCAGAGTCTCTGCGTCTCAGAGTCTCTGCGTCTCAGAGTCACTGCGCCTCTGCGTCTCAGAGACTCTGCGTCTCAGAGTCTCTGCGTCTCAAAGTCTCTGCGTCTCAGAGTCTCTGCGTCTCAGAGTCTCGGCGTCTCTGCGTCTCAGAGTCTCTGCGTCCCTGCATGTCTGCGTCTCAGAGTCTCTGCGTGTCAGAGTCTCTGCGTGTCAGAGTCTCTGCGTCTCTGCGTCTCGGAGTCTCTGCGTCTCAGAGTCTCTGCGTCTCAGGGTCTCTGCGTGTCAGAGTCACTGCGTCTCAGAGTCTCTGCGTCTCAGAGACTCTGCGTCTCAGAGACTCTGCGTCTCATAGTCACTGCGTCTCAGAGTCTCTGCGTCTCTGCGTCTCAGAGTCTCAGACTCTCTGCGTCTCTGCGTCTCAGAGTCTCGGCGTCTCTGCATGTCAGCGTCTCAGAGTCTCTGCGTCTCAGAGTCTCTGCGTCTCAGAGTATCAGAGACTCTGCGTCTCAGAGTCTCTGCGTCTCAGAGTCTCTGCGTCTCTGCGTCTCGGAGTCTCTGCGTCTCAGAGTCTCTGCGTCTCAGAGTCTCTGCGTCTGAGAGTCTCTGCGTCTCAGAGTCACTGCGCCTCTGCGTCTCAGAGTCTCTGCGTCTCAGAGTCTCTGCGTCTCAAAGTCTCTGCGTCTCAGAGTCTCTGCGTCTCAGAGTCTCGGCGTCTCTGCGTCTCAGAGTCTCTGCGTCCCTGCATGTCTGCGTCTCAGAGTCTCTGCGTGTCAGAGTCTCTGCGTGTCAGAGTCTCTGCGTCTCTGCGTCTCGGAGTCTCTGCGTCTCAGAGTCTCTGCGTCTCAGAGTCTCTGCGTGTCAGAGTCACCGCGTCTCAGAGTCTCTGCGTCTCAGAGACTCTGCGTCTCAGAGACTCTGCGTCTCATAGTCACTGCGTCTCAGAGTCTCTGCGTCTCTGCGTCTCAGAGTCTCAGACTCTCTGCGTCACTGCGTCTCAGAGTCTCGGCGTCTCTGCATGTCAGCGTCTCAGAGTCTCTGCGTCTCAGAGTCTCTGCGTCTCAGAGTCTCTGCGTCTCAGAGTCTCTGCCTCTCAGAGTCTCTGCGTCTCAGAGTCTCTGCGTCTCAGAGTCTCTGCGACTCAGAGTCTCTGCGTCTCAGAGTCTCTGCGTCTCAGAGACTCTGCGTCTCAGAGTCCCTGCGTCTCAGAGTCTCTGCGCCTCTGCATTTCTGCGTCTCAGAGTCTCAGAGTCTCTGCGTCTCAGAGTCTCTGCGTCTCAGAGTCTCTGCATCTCAGAGTCTCTGCGTCTCAGAGTCTCTGCGTCTCAAAGTCTCTGCGTCCCAGAGTCTCTGCGTCTCAGAGTCTCTGTGTCTCAGAGTCTCTGCGTCTCAGAATCTCTGCGTCTCAGAGTCTCTGCGTCTCTGCGTCTCGGAGTCTCTGCGTCTCGGAGTCTCTGCGTCTCAGAGTCTCTGCGTCTCAGAGTCCCTGCGTCTCAGAGTCTCTGCGTCTCAGAGTCTCTGCGTCTCAGAGACTCTGCGTCTCAGAGTCACTGCGTCTCAGAGTCTCTGCGTCTCAGAGTCCCTGCGTCTCAGAGTCTCTGCGTCTCAGAGTCTCAGAGTCTCGGCGTCGCAGAGTCTCTGCGTCTCAGAGTCTCTGCGACTCAGAGTCTCTGCGTCTCAGAGTCTCTGCGTCTCAGAGTCTCGGCGTCTCTGTGTCTCAGAGTCTCTGCGTCTCAGAGTCTCGGCGTCTCTGCGTCTCAGAGTCTCTGCGTCTCAGAGTCTCTGCGTCTCAGAGTCTCTGCGTCTCAGAGTCCCTGCGTCTCAGAGTCTCTGCGTCTCAGAGTCTCTGCGTCTCAGAGTCTCTGCGTCTTAGAGTCTCTGCTTCTCAGAGTCTCTGCCTCTCAGAGTCTCTGCGTCTCAGAGTCTCGGCGTCTCAGAGTCTGAGAGCCTCTGCGTCTCGGCGTCTCAGAGTCTCAGAGTCTCTGCGTCTCAGAGTCTCTGCTTCTCAGAGACTCTGCGTCTCAGAGTCTCTGCGTCTCAGAGGGTCGGCGTCTCTGCGTCTCAGAGTCTCTGCGTCTCTGCATGTCAGAGTCTCAGACTCTCTGCGTCTCTGCGTCTCCGAGTCTCGGCGTCTCTGCGTCTCAGACTCTCTGCGTCTCGGCGTCTCTGCGTCTCAGAGCCTCTGCGTCTCAGAGTCTCTGCGTCTCAGAGTCTGAGAGTCTCTGCGTCTCAGAGTCTCTGCGTCTCAGAGTCTCTGCGACTTAGAGTCTCTGCATCTCAGAGTCTCTGCGTCTCAGAGACTCTGAGTCTCAGAGTCTCGGCGTCTCTGCGTCTCAGAGTCTCTGCGTCTCAGAGTCTCGGCGTCTCTGCATCTCAGAGTCTCTGCGTCTCAGATACTCTGCGTCTCAGAGTTTCTCAGTCTCAGAGTCCCTGCGTCTCTGAGTCTCTGCGCCTCTGCATGTCTGCGTCTCAGAGTCTCTGCGTCTCAGCGTCTCTGCGTCTCAGAGTCTCTGCGTCTCAGAGTCTCTGCGTCTCAGAGTCTCAGAGTCTCTGCGTCTGAGAGTCTCTGCGTCTCTGCGTCTCAGAGTCTCTGCGTCTCAGAGTCTCTGCGTCTCAGAGTCTCTGCGTCTCTGCGACTCAGAGTCTCTGCGTCTCAGAGTCTCTGCATCTCAGAGACTCTGCGTCTCAGAGTCACTGCGCTCAGAGTCCCGGAGTCTCCGCGTCTCAGAGTCTCTGCGTCCCAGAGTCTCGGCGTCTCTGCGTCTCAGAGTCTCTGCGTCTCTGCATGTCTGCGTCTCAGAGTCTCTGCGTCTCAGAGTCTCTGCGTCTCTGCGACTCAGAGTCTCTGCGTCTCAGAGTCTCTGCATCTCAGAGTCCCGGAGTCTCTGCGTCTCAGAGTCACTGCGCTCAGAGTCCCGGAGTCTCTGCGTCTCAGAGTCTCTGCGTCTCAGAGTCTCGGCGTCCCTGCGTCTCAGAGTCTCTGCGTCTCTGCATGTCTGCGTCTCAGAGTCTCTGCGTCTCAGAGTCTCAGAGTCTCTGCGTCTCAGAGTCTCTGCGTCTCAGAGTCCCTGCGACTCAGAGTTTCTGCATCTCAGAGACTCTGCATCTCAGAGTCAATGCGTCTCAGAGTCTCTTCGTCTCGGCGTCTCAGAGTCTCTGCGTCTCAGAGTTTCTGCATCTCAGAGACTCTGCATCTCAGAGTCAATGCGTCTCAGAGTCTCTTCGTCTCTGCGTCTCAGAGTCTCTGCGTCTCAGAGTCTCGGCGTCTCTGCGTCTCAGAGTCTCTGCGTCTCGGCGTCTCTGCGTCTCAGAGTCTCTGCGTCTCAGAGTCTCTGCGTCTCTGCGTCTCAGAGGCTCTGCGTCTCAGAGTCTCTGCGTCTCAGAATCTCTGCGTCTCAGGGTCTCTGCCTCTCAGAGTCTCAGAGTCTCTGCGTCTCAGAGTCTCTGCGTCTCAGAGTCTCTGCGACTCAGAGTCTCTGCGTCTCAGAGTCTCTGCGTCTCAGAGACTCTGCGTCTCAGAGTCTCGGCGTCTCTGCGTCTCAGAGTCTCTGCGTCTCAGAGTCTCTGCGTCTCAGAGTCCCTGCGTCTCAGAGTCTCTGCGCCTCTGCATTTCTGCGTCTCAGAGTCTCTGCGTCTCAGAGTCTCTGCGTCTCAGAGTCTCAGAGTCTCTGCGTCTCAGAGTCTCTGCGTCTCAGAGTCACTGCGTCTCTGCGTCTCAGAGTCTCTGCATCTCAGAGTCTCTGCGTCTCAGAGTCTCTGCGTCTCAAAGCCTCTGCGTCCCAGAGTCTCTGCGTCTCAGAGTCTCTGTGTCTCAGAGTCTCAGCGTCTCAGAATCTCTGCGTCTCAGAGTCTCTGCGTCTCTGCGTCTCGGAGTCTCTGCGTCTCGGAGTCTCTGCGTCTCAGAGTCTCTGCGTCTCAGAGTCTCTGCGTCTCAGAGTCCCTGCGTCTCAGAGTCTCTGCGTCTCAGAGTCTCTGCGTCTCAGAGACTCTGCGTCTCAGAGTCACTGCGTCTCAGAGTCTCTGCGTCTCAGAGTCCCTGCGTCTCAGAGTCTCTGCGTCTCAGAGTCTCAGAGTCTCGGCGTCTCAGAGTCTCTGCGTCTCAGAGTCTCTGCGACTCAGAGTCTCTGCGTCTCAGAGTCTCTGCGTCTCAGATTCTCGGCGTCTCTGCGTCTCAGAGTCTCTGCGTCTCAGAGTCTCGGCGTCTCTGCGTCTCAGAGTCTCTGCGTCTCAGAGTCTCTGCGTCTCAGAGTCTCTGCGTCTCAGAGTCCCTGCGTCTCAGAGTCACTGCGCCTCTGCATGTCTGCGTCTCAGAGTCTCTGCGTCTCAGAGTCTCTGCATCTCAGAGTCTCTGCGTCTCAGAGTCTCTGCGTCTCAGAGTCTCTGCGTCTCAGAGTATCAGAGTCTCTGCGTCTCAGAGACTCTGCGTCTCTGCGTCTCAGAGTCTCTACGTCTCAGAGTCTCTGCGTCTCAGAATCTCTGCGTCTCAGAGTCTCTGCGTCTCTGCGTCTCAGAGCCTCTGTGTCTCGGAGTCTCTGCATCTCAGAGCCTCTGCGTCTCACAGTCTCTGCGTCTCAGAGTCTCTGCGTCTCAGAGTCTCTGCGACTCAGAGTCTCTGCGTCTCAGAGTCTCTGCGTCTCAGAGACTCTGCGTCTCAGAGTCACTGCATCTCTGCGTCTCAGTGTCTCTGCGTCTCAGAGTCTCTGCGTCTCAGAGACTCTGCGTCTCAGAGTCTCGGCGTCTCTGCATCTCAGAGTCTCTGCGTCTCTGCATCTCAGAGACTCTGCATCTCAGAGTCAATGCGTCTCAGAGTCTCTTCGTCTCTGCGTCTCAGAGTCTCTGCGTCTCAGAGTCTCGGCGTCTCTGCGTCTCAGAGTCTCTGCGGCTCAGAGTCTCTGCGTCTCTGCATGTCTGCGTCTCAGAGTCTCTGTGTCTCAGAGTCTCTGCGTCTCAGAGTCTCTGCGTCTCAGAGTCTCAGAGTCTCTGCGCCTCAGGGTCTCTGCGTCTCAGAGTCTCTGCGTCTCAGAGTCTCAGCGTCTCTGCGTCTCAGAGTCTCTGCGTCTCAGAGTCTCGGCGTCTCAGAGTCTGTGCGTCTCAGAGTCTCTGCGTCTCAAAGTCTCTGCGTCTCAGAGTCTCTGTGTCTCAGAGTCTCTGCGTCTCAGAATCTCTGCGTCTCAGAGTCTCTGCTTCTCTGCGTCTCAGAGCCTCTGTGTCTCGGAGTCTCTGCGTCTCTGCGTCTCAGAGTCTCTGCGTCTCAGAGTCTCTGCGTCTCAGAGTCTCTGCGTCTCAGAGACTCTGCATCTCAGAGTCACTGCGTCTCAGAGTCTCGGCGTCTCTGCGTCTCAGAGTCTCTGCGTCTCAGAGTCTCTGCGTCTCAGAGTCCCTGCGTCTCAGAGTCTCTGCGTCTCTGCATGTCTGCGTCTCAGAGTCTCTGCGTCTCAGAGTCTCTGCGTCTCAAAGTCTCTGTGTCTCAGAGACACGGCGTCTCTGCGTCTCAGAGTCTCTGCGTCTCAAAGTCTCTGCGTCTCTGCATGTCTGCGTCTCGGCGTCGCTGCGTCTCAGAGTCTCTGCATGTCTGCGTCTCAGAGTCTCTGCGTCTCAGAGTCTCTGCGTCCCAGAGTCTCTGCGTCTCAGAGTCTCTGCGTCTCAGAGTCTCTGCGTCTCAGAATCTCTGCGTCTCAGAGTCTCTGGGTCTCTGCGTCTCGGAGTCTCTGCGTCTCGGAGTCTCTGCGTCTCAGAGTCTCTGCGTCTCAGAGTCTCTGCGTCTCAGAGTCTCTGCGTGTCAGAGTCCCTGCGTCTCAGAGTCTCTGCGTCTCAGAGTCTCTGCGTCTCAGAGACTCTGCGTCTCAGAGTCTCTGCGTCTCTGCGTCTCAGAGTCTCAGACTCCCTGCGTCTCTGCGTCTCAGAGTCTCTGCGTCTCGGAGTCTCTGCGTCTCAGAGTCTCTGCGTCTCAGAGTCTCTGCGTCTCAGAGTCTCAGAGTCCCTGCGTCTCAGAGTCTCTGCGTCTCAGAGTCTCTGCGTCTCAGAGTCTCTGCCTCTCAGAGTCTCAGAGTCTCTGCGTCTCAGAGTCTCTGCGTCTCAGAGTCTCTGCGACTCAGAGTTTCTGCGTCTCAGAGTCTCTGCGTCTCAGAGACTCTGCTTCTCAGAGTCTCGGCGTCTCTGCGTCTCAGAGTCTCGGCGTCTCTGCGCCTAAGAGTCTCTGCGTCTCCGAGTCTCTGCGTCTCAGAGTCTCTGCGTCTCAGAGTCCCTGCGTCTCAGAGTCTCTGCGCCTCTGCATTTCTGCGTCTCAGAGTCTCTGCGTCTCAAAGTCTCTGCGTCCCAGAGTCTCTGCGTCTCAAAGTCTCTGCGTCCCAGAGTCTCTGCGTCTCAGAGTCTCTGTGTCTCAGAGTCTCTGCGTCTCAGAATCTCTGCGTCTCAGAGTCTCTGCGTCTCTGCGTCTCGGAGTCTCTGCGTCTCGAAGTCTCTGCGTCTCGGAGTCTCTGCGTCTCAGAGTCTCTGCGTCTCAGAGTCCCTGCGTCTCAGAGTCTCTGCGTCTCAGAGCCTCTGCGTCTCAGAGACTCTGCGTCTCAGAGTCACTGCGTCTCAGAGTCTCTGCGTCTCAGAGTCCCTGCGTCTCAGAGTCTCTGCGTCTCAGAGTCTCAGAGTCTCGGCGTCCCAGAGTCTCTGCGTCTCAGAGTCTCAGCGACTCAGAGTCTCTGCGTCTCAGAGTCTCTGCGTCTCAGAGTCTCGGCATCTCTGCGTCTCAGAGTCTCTGCGTCTCAGAGTCTCGGCGTCTCTGCGTCTCAGAGTCTCTGCGTCTCAGAGTCTCTGCGTCTCAGAGTCTTTGCGTCTCAGAGTCCCTGCGTCTCAGATTCTCTGCGCCTCTGCATTTCTGTGTCTCAGAGTCTCTGCGTATCAGAGTCTCTGCGTCTCAGAGTCTCTGCGTCTCAGAGTATCAGAGACTCTGCGTCTCAGAGTCTCTGCGTCTCAGAGTCTCTGCGTCTCTGCGTCTCGGAGTCTCTGCGTCTCAGAGTCTCTGCGTCTCAGAGTCTCTGCGTCTCAGAGTCTCTGCGTCTCAGAGTCACTGCGCCTCTGCGTCTCAGAGACTCTGCGTCTCAGAGTCTCTGCGTCTCAAAGTCTCTGCGTCTCAGAGTCTCTGCGTCTCAGAGTCTCGGCGTCTCTGCGTCTCAGAGTCTCTGCGTCCCTGCATGTCTGCGTCTCAGAGTCTCTGCGTGTCAGAGTCTCTGCGTGTCAGAGTCTCTGCGTCTCTGCGTCTCGGAGTCTCTGCGTCTCAGAGTCTCTGCGTCTCAGGGTCTCTGCGTGTCAGAGTCACTGCGTCTCAGAGTCTCTGCGTCTCAGAGACTCTGCGTCTCAGAGACTCTGCGTCTCATAGTCACTGCGTCTCAGAGTCTCTGCGTCTCTGCGTCTCAGAGTCTCAGACTCTCTGCGTCTCTGCGTCTCAGAGTCTCGGCGTCTCTGCATGTCAGCGTCTCAGAGTCTCTGCGTCTCAGAGTCTCTGCGTCTCAGAGTATCAGAGACTCTGCGTCTCAGAGTCTCTGCGTCTCAGAGTCTCTGCGTCTCTGCGTCTCGGAGTCTCTGCGTCTCAGAGTCTCTGCGTCTCAGAGTCTCTGCGTCTGAGAGTCTCTGCGTCTCAGAGTCACTGCGCCTCTGCGTCTCAGAGTCTCTGCGTCTCAGAGTCTCTGCGTCTCAAAGTCTCTGCGTCTCAGAGTCTCTGCGTCTCAGAGTCTCGGCGTCTCTGCGTCTCAGAGTCTCTGCGTCCCTGCATGTCTGCGTCTCAGAGTCTCTGCGTGTCAGAGTCTCTGCGTGTCAGAGTCTCTGCGTCTCTGCGTCTCGGAGTCTCTGCGTCTCAGAGTCTCTGCGTCTCAGAGTCTCTGCGTGTCAGAGTCACCGCGTCTCAGAGTCTCTGCGTCTCAGAGACTCTGCGTCTCAGAGACTCTGCGTCTCATAGTCACTGCGTCTCAGAGTCTCTGCGTCTCTGCGTCTCAGAGTCTCAGACTCTCTGCGTCTCTGCGTCTCAGAGTCTCGGCGTCTCTGCATGTCAGCGTCTCAGAGTCTCTGCGTCTCAGAGTCTCTGCGTCTCAGAGTCTCTGCGTCTCAGAGTCTCTGCCTCTCAGAGTCTCTGCGTCTCAGAGTCTCTGCCTCTCAGAGTCTCTGCGACTCAGAGTCTCTGCGTCTCAGAGTCTCTGCGTCTCAGAGACTCTGCGTCTCAGAGTCCCTGCGTCTCAGAGTCTCTGCGCCTCTGCATTTCTGCGTCTCAGAGTCTCTGCGTCTCAGAGTCTCTGCGTCTCAGAGTCTCAGAGTCTCTGCGTCTCAGAGTCTCTGCGTCTCAGAGTCTCTGCATCTCAGAGTCTCTGCGTCTCAGAGTCTCTGCGTCTCAAAGTCTCTGCGTCCCAGAGTCTCTGCGTCTCAGAGTCTCTGTGTCTCAGAGTCTCTGCGTCTCAGAATCTCTGCGTCTCAGAGTCTCTGCGTCTCTGCGTCTCGGAGTCTCTGCGTCTCGGAGTCTCTGCGTCTCAGAGTCTCTGCGTCTCAGAGTCCCTGCGTCTCAGAGTCTCTGCGTCTCAGAGTCTCTGCGTCTCAGAGACTCTGCGTCTCAGAGTCACTGCGTCTCAGAGTCTCTGCGTCTCAGAGTCCCTGCGTCTCAGAGTCTCTGCGTCTCAGAGTCTCAGAGTCTCGGCGTCGCAGAGTCTCTGCGTCTCAGAGTCTCTGCGACTCAGAGTCTCTGCGTCTCAGAGTCTCTGCGTCTCAGAGTCTCGGCGTCTCTGTGTCTCAGAGTCTCTGCGTCTCAGAGTCTCGGCGTCTCTGCGTCTCAGAGTCTCTGCGTCTCAGAGTCTCTGCGTCTCAGAGTCTCTGCGTCTCAGAGTCCCTGCGTCTCAGAGTCTCTGCGTCTCAGAGTCTCTGCGTCTCAGAGTCTCTGCGTCTTAGAGTCTCTGCTTCTCAGAGTCTCTGCCTCTCAGAGTCTCTGCGTCTCAGAGTCTCGGCGTCTCAGAGTCTGAGAGTCTCTGCGTCTCGGCGTCTCAGAGTCTCAGAGTCTCTGCGTCTCAGAGTCTCTGCTTCTCAGAGACTCTGCGTCTCAGAGTCTCTGCGTCTCAGAGGGTCGGCGTCTCTGCGTCTCAGAGTCTCTGCGTCTCTGCATGTCAGAGTCTCAGACTCTCTGCGTCTCTGCGTCTCCGAGTCTCGGCGTCTCTGCGTCTCAGACTCTCTGCGTCTCGGCGTCTCTGCGTCTCAGAGCCTCTGCGTCTCAGAGTCTCTGCGTCTCAGAGTCTGAGAGTCTCTGCGTCTCAGAGTCTCTGCGTCTCAGAGTCTCTGCGACTTAGAGTCTCTGCATCTCAGAGTCTCTGCGTCTCAGAGACTCTGAGTCTCAGAGTCTCGGCGTCTCTGCGTCTCAGAGTCTCTGCGTCTCAGAGTCTCGGCGTCTCTGCATCTCAGAGTCTCTGCGTCTCAGATACTCTGCGTCTCAGAGTTTCTCAGTCTCAGAGTCCCTGCGTCTCTGAGTCTCTGCGCCTCTGCATGTCTGCGTCTCAGAGTCTCTGCGTCTCAGCGTCTCTGCGTCTCAGAGTCTCTGCGTCTCAGAGTCTCTGCGTCTCAGAGTCTCAGAGTCT
>NW_027650562.1:0-64461 GCF_965287045.1 Carcharhinus amblyrhynchos | reverse complement strand
GGGGAGAAAGGGGGGGAGGGGGCGAGGGTGGGGGGGGGGGGAGAAAGGGGGGGAGGGGGCGAGGGTGGGGGGGGGGAGAAAGGGGGGGAGGGGGCGAGGGTGGGGGGGGGGGAGAAAGGGGGGGAGGGGGCGAGGGTGGGGGGGGGGGAGAAAGGGGGGAGGGGGCGAGGGTGGGGGGGGGGGAGAAAGGGGGGGAGGGGGCGAGGGTGGGGGGGGGGAGAAAGGGGGGGAGGGGGCGAGGGTGGGGGGGGGGGAGAAAGGGGGGGAGGGGGCGAGGGTGGGGGGGGGGAGAAAGGGGGGGAGGGGGCGAGGGTGGGGGGGGGGAGAAAGGGGGGGAGGGGGCGAGGGTGGGGGGGGGGGGGAGAAAGGGGGGGAGGGGGCGAGGGTGGGGGGGGGGGAGAAAGGGGGCGAGGGGGGGGGGGGGGAGGGAGAAAGGGGGGGGGGGGGGGGGAGGGAGAAAGGGGGGGAGGGGGCGAGGGTGGGGGGGGGGGAGAAAGGGGGGCGAGGGGGCGAGGGTGGGGGGGGGGAGAAAGGGGGCGAGGGGGCGAGGGTGGGGGGGGGGGAGAAAGGGGGCGAGGGGGGGGGGGAGGGAAAGGGGGGGAGGGGGGGGGGGGAGGGAGAAAGGGGGGGAGGGGGCGAGGGTGGGGGGGGGGGAGAAAGGGGGGCGAGGGGGCGAGGGTGGGGGGGGGGGAGAAAGGGGGGGAGGGTGGGGGGGGGGAGGGGGGGGCGAGGGGGCGAGGGTGGGGGGGGGGGAGGGGGGGGCGAGGGGGGGGGGGGAGGGAGAAAGGGGGGGAGGGGGCGAGGGTGGGGGGGGGGGAGAAAGGGGGGCGAGGGGGCGAGGGTGGGGGGGGGGGAGGGGGGGGCGAGGGGGGGGGGGGAGGGAGAAAGGGGGGGAGGGGGCGAGGGTGGGGGGGGGGGAGGGGGGGGCGAGGGGGTGGGGGGGAGGGAGGGGGCGGGGGTGTGGGGGGGGGAGAAAGGGGGGGAGGGGGCGAGGGAGGGAGCGAGGGTGGGGGTAGGGGGGGAGGGGGCGAGGGAGGGAGGGAGGGGGCGGGGGTGTGGGGGGGGGAGAAAGGGGGGGAGGGGGCGAGGGAGGGAGGGAGGGGGCGGGGGTGTGGGGGGGGGAGAAAGGGGGGGAGGGGGCGAGGGAGGGAGCGAGGGTGGGGGTAGGGGGGGGAGGGGGCGAGGGAGGGAGCGAGGGTGGGGGTGGGGGGGGCGAGGGGGTGGGGGGGGAGGGAGGGGGCGGGGTGTGGGTGGGGGGGGCGAGGGGGCGGGGGTGTGGGTGGGGGGGGCGAGGGGGTGGGGGGGGAGGGAGGGGGGGTGGGGGGGAGGGGGTGTGGGTGGGGGGGGTGGGGGGGAGAGGGTGTGGAGAGGGGGGGGAGGTGGAGGGTGGGGGGGGGTGGGTGGGAGGGAGAGGGTGTGGAGAGGGGGGAGGTGGAGGGTGGGGGGGGGGTGGGTGGGTGGGGGTGAGGGGGAGGAGGGATGGGGTGGAGGGGTGCTCTGTGTTGCTGATGAATGGTGTTTGTTTTGCAGCTCTTTCTTCCATCTATGAGGCAGAGAGAGGTGCTGGGAACTGAGCAAAGCTCAGTAAAAGGGGGACATGCTGAAGAACACTGGTTTGTTGATGACATGTACATCTTTGAGAATGTTGGCTTCACCAAGAATGTGAACAATATCAAGTACCTGGTTTGTGCTGATTGTGAGATTGGGCCCATTGGCTGGCACTGTCTGGATGACAAGAAGAGTTTTTATGTGGCTTTGGATCGAGTGCAGCATGAATAGTGCAGAGCCAAGAGCTCCCAGGACCATTGACTGACAGTGTGGCTCCGTCTCTTACACTCTGTTCACATACTCCCTGCATCCTGTTACTGGGGACCAGACACAGGCCACCTCATGTTGTCACCAACAGAAAACAGCATTAATGTGGGTTAAACCATAGATTGCAAGAGCAGCTCATCAGTCCAGTATTCTTGGATCATGTGCAGCACTGTTCTAACAAGCTGACCATTCAACCTGGATTGTTTTTTTATTTAAGGAAATTCTGATTGCTCTGTCCCAGGACGATGACCAGACTCGATCAGATCCTGGCTTCAGTGGGAGTGTAATGACAGCCGCGTCACTGCTGTCTCACTTGTGAATGAGGCGTAATTGGGAGGGCCAGAGGGGGAGGCTATGCCATTGTTATTCCCAGAGGGAAGGTATGCTATTGTTTTCCCACGGGAAAGGAGAAGGCTATACTACTAGAATCCTACAGTGCAGAAGGAGACAATTTGGCCCATCAAGTCTGCACCAACCACAATCCCACTCTGGCCCTGGCCCTATCCCTATAACCCCATGCATTTACCCTAGCTAGTCCCCCTGACTGTAAGAGGCAATTTTAACATGGTTAATCAACCTAACCCGCACATCTTTGGAGTGTCAGAGGAACACGCAGTACCTGGAGGAAACCCATGCAGACACAGGAAGAATGTCCAAACTTCACACAGACAGTGACCCAAGCTGAGAATGGAACCCAGATCCCTGTTGCTTAGAGGCAGCAGTGCTAACCACTGTCGCCATGCTATCCCAACAGTGGAGTGGGAACTGAAGACTTGGCTATGTTTGAGCTTATTTCCCTTGAAGCAAAGGTGAGCATTCTGTTTGACCATCCAATTACCTGCTGCACCTGCCTGTCAACCCATTCTCATTCATATGTAAGGACATCCCCTACATCATAGCCTAGCTCTCTGTACTCAATGTTGGGGGAGATGATGGTGCAGTGGGAATGTTTTTGTGTTAGTAATTCAGACTCAGAATAATGCTCTGGAGACATGAGAAATCTCACCATGACAATTAGTGGAATTTGAATTCAACTAATAAACCTGGAATAGAAAGCTAGTCTTGGTAATGGTGACCTTGCTGGCTGTCATCCCTCTTCCCCCAAACCTGGTTCACTAATGTCATTTAGGGAAGTGACATTTGTCAGTCCTTACCAGACCCACAGAAATGTGGTTGAATCTTAACTGCCCTCTGAAATGGCTGAGCATTTCAGTTCAAGGAAAAATACAGATGAGCAACAAGTGCTGGCCCAGCCAGTAGTGCCCACATCCCATGGAAAAGAAGAATGTAGCAACTTGAAGGCCATTTGGAAATCCAAATACTCTACATCTACAGGATCCCCTTTATCCACCCTGCTTGTCATGTCCTCAGAGAGCTAATAACATTGTCAAACATGGTTTCCCTTTCAGAAAACCACACTGACTTGTGTCTGATTGTATTGTGATTTTCCTGCTTCCGCCCCTTTAATAATGGATTCTAGCATTCTCTTAATGACAAATTAGGGTACCTGACCCATAGTTTCCTGGCTGAGAATTACAGGTGAAAACTATGCTGGCAAACGGATGATGCACAAAATGAAACGTCAGTCAACCAAGTATACTTAAATGTTAAAGAAATAAAGGATTTCTTTCACAATTTGGTATGTGTTATATGACTTCATTTTTTGGGAGATAGTCTACAGTGGGGTGAGAGAGTGGAGTAGAAATAACTGCATGTTGACACTGTACACACACATCCAATCAGGCATCCTCCCTGGCTGGATTTAGGGAGTTGGTTTCCTAATTTAAAGATAAAAATGGAGACGCCATTGGGAGAATTAAGACTCTTTTATTCTTAAATGTAAGAAAGCTATTTATAAATCAGTAACATGTTATGATGCATGGCTGAGGGATTGGTGCAGAATAGAGGGTTTTAGTTTTGTAGACCATTGGGAAGTCTTGCGAAGGAAGGGCACTTGTATAAGTGGGATAGGGAACATTTAAATGGGAAGGGCACAAATATTTTAGCTGGGAGGTTAGCTGGAGTGTTTTGGCAGGGTTTAAACTAATATGGAGGAGGGGGTGGGGAGGAGACAGATAGCTCAGGCACTGGGAGTGGGAGTGAGTTGGAGGTCAGGTTACATCTAGCTGATAGGAGAATCTCCCAGGAGGAGGAGGAGGATCCGAGTGGGCCTGAGAGTCTTCAGTACATCTGTTTTAAGGCAAGGAGTGTGACGGGTAAGACGGATGAACTTAAGCAGGCGGGCAGTGGAAAAGGGTATATGTAGAGACATTTTGGACAAGTGTAGGAAGAACAGGGTTGTTGTAACGGGGCGAAAAACTGCAGCAGGCGACGGTGCAGAGGGACCTTGGGGTCCTTGTGCATGAGTCGCAAAAACCCAGCTTGCAGGTGCAGCAGGTGGTCAGGAAGGTGAATGGGATGCTGGCCTTCATAGCGAGGGGGATTGAATATAAAAGTAGGGAGGTCTTGCTGCAGCTGTATAGGGCATTGGTGAGGCCGCAGCTGGAGTACTGTGTGCAGTTTTGGGCGCCGCACCTGCGCAAGGATATTTTGGCCCTGGAGGGAGTGCAGAGGAGGTTTACTAGGCTGATACCGGAGTTGAGGGGATTGAGCTATGAGGAGAGGCTGAATAAACTAGGCTTGTACTCGTTAGAGTTTAGAAGAATGAGGGGAGATCTCATTGAGACGTATAAGATGATGAATGGGATGGATGGGATAGAGGTGGAGAGACTCTTCCCGCTCAAAAAAGACAGTAGGACTAGGGGGCACAGCCTCAAGATAAAGGGGAGGCGGTTTAGAACGGAGTTGAGGAGGAACTTCTTCACTCAAAGGGTGGTGAATCTCTGGAATTCTCTGCCCGTTGAAGTGGTGGAGGCTGCCTTGCTAAATATTTTTAAGAAGCGGGTTGATGGGTTCTTGATAAGAGAGGGGATTAAGGGTTATGGGGAGAGGGCGGGAAAGTGGAACTGAGCCACAACAGATCAGCCATGATCTTATTGAATGGCGGGGCAGGCTCGAAGGGCTAGATGGCCTACTCCTGCTCCTATTTCTTATGTTCTTATGTAGTGGGAGATTTTAATCTGTCTCAGGTGGATTGGAAGGTGCCTAGAGCTGGGGGTTCAGATGGGGAGGAATTCGTAAGATGTGTATTGGAAGACTCCTTGCAGCGGTATATAGATAACCCGACTAGAGAAGGGGCTACACTGGATTTAGTTCTGGGCAATGAGCCGGATCAGGTGGTTGAGGTTGCAGTAGGTGAACATGTGGCTAATAGTGACCACAACTCTGTCCACTTTAGGATACGAATGGAAAAAGATGATTGCTGTCTGAAGGGGAGGGTGCTAAATTGGGGGAAGGCTAGATACAGCCGGATTAGGCAGGAGCTTAGGGAAACAGACTCGGACAGGCTATTGGAAGGCAAGACCATGTTAGGAATGTGGGAGTCTTTCAAGGGAAAACTGCAATGGGTACAGGAAGGGCATATGCCGACTAGGAGGAAGGATGGGAAAGATAGAATTAGAGCGCTGTGGATTACTAGAGATATAGAAGACCTGGTTAGGAAGAAATGAGAGGTGTATGTCAGATCTAAGCAGTTGGGAACGGAGAGAGCGTTGGAGGAATACAGAGAGAGTAGGAAGGATCTCAAAAGGGGAGTTCGGAGGGCAAAAAGGGGGCATGAGATGGCTTTGGCAGGTAGGATTAAGGAGAATCCAAAGGTGTTTTACACCTTTACATCTTAGGAGCAAAAGGGTGGCTAGGGGTAAAATTGGTCCCCTCAGGGACAGACGAGGGGAATTGTGCTTAGAGGTCCTGAATGAATACTTTGTGTCGGTATTCATGAAGGAGAGGGGCTTGATGTCTGGTACAGACATCGAGGGAGCAGTAGATCAATTGACAGATCTACCGATTACGAGGGAAGAAGTGTTAGCGCTTTTAGGTAGCATTAAAACCGATAAATCTCCGGGGCCCGATGGCATTTCTCCTAGGATGCTTAGGGAGGCGAGAGATGAGATTGCTGGGCCTCTGACGCAAATCTTTGTCTCTTCTTTGGACACAGGTGAGGTCCCAGAGGTCTGGAGGATAGCGAAAGTGGTACCGTTGTTTAAAAAGGGTAGGAGGGATAACCCGGGTAATTATAGGCCGGTGAGTTTAACGTCAGTGGTAGGCAAGTTGATGGAGAGGATTCTTAAGGATAGGATGTATGAGCACTTAAAGCGTTGCGATCTGATTAAGGATACACAGCATGGTTTGTAAAGGGGAAGTCTTGCCTTCCGAATCTGGTAGAATTTTTTGAGGGGGGTAACAAAACCAGTCGATGAAGGACGAGCCGTTGATATTGTCTATATGGATTTCAGTAAGGCGTTTGACAAAGTCCCTCATGGTAGATTGGTAGAGAATCCCTCATGGGATATGTGGCCAGGTATCTCGACAAGTAGAAAACTAGCTTGCAAAGAGGAGTCAGAGCGTAGTAGTGGAGGGGCCCTTTTCTAACTGGAGGTCTGTCACTAGTGGTGTGCCGCAGGGCTCAGTACTGGGACCTCTTCTCTTTGTAGTGTATATAAATGATTTGGCAGAGGGAATAGGTGGTGTAATCAGCAAATTTGCTGATGACACCAAGATGGCTGGATTGGCAGGCAGTGATTAGCAGTGTCTGGCAATACAACGGGATATTGATTGGCTGATATATTGGGCAGATATTTGGCAAATGGAGTTTAATCCGGATAAATGTGAGGTGATGCATTTTGGCCGGAATAATGTGGGGGGAGGGAGTTATATGATAAAGGACCGTTTTTGCCCATAAGGAGTATAGCAGTTTTTGCCCATAAGGAGTATAGAATTGCAGCGAGACCTGGGGGTGCAAATGCACAAGTCTTTGAAGGTGGCAGTGCAAGTGGAGAGTGTGGTGAAGAAAGCCTATGGTATGTTAGCCTTTACAAGAAGGGGTATAGAATATAAGAGCTGAAGTCTAATGCTGCAGTTGTACAGAATGTTGGTTAGGCCGCATTTAGAGTACTGCATCCAGTTCTGGTCGCTTTACTACCGGAAGGACATGGAGACTCTGGAGAGAGTGCAGAGGAGGTTTACCAGGATGTTGCCTGGTATGGAGGGACTGGGTTATGAGGAAAGATTGAAGAAATTGGGGCTCTTTTCCCTTGAAAGACGGCGACTAATAGAGGTATATAAGATTATGAAGGGTGTAGATAGAGTAAACAGAGGTAAGCTATTTCCTATGACAGAGACACACAGTACAAGGGGCCGTGGGCTTAAGGTGAGGTGGGAGAGGTATAACACAGATATTAGAGGGAGGCTTTTTTACACAGAGGGTAGTGGGGGTATGGAATGCTCTGCCAAGTAAGGTGGTGGAGGCAAACACGCTAGAGTTGTTCAAGAGTAACTTAGACAGGCACGAGTGGATTGGGGATGGGCGGATATAGGAGATTGTTTTAAATAAAGGTCATTAGCATTGGGAGTCCCTGGTAAAGTAAATGGATATGGTACAATAATAATTTTTTTTTCACTTTTTCATTCACAGGTTTTAAGTCGGTCCGCCTTGTGTCCAACGAGGGGCATGCACACGATGTGTCGTACTTGGGCTGCTCTTGGTTGTTCAAGATTGGCCTCGTGCTTCATGTCGTTAGTGTGTGCTTATACTGGGCAAGACGACAGCTCAGTGACTATCACTGATTGCTGTGCAGACACATGGATTTGGGCCAGTGTCTGTGGGAGTTTGCGCATTCTCCCCGTGCTTGCGTGGGTTTTCTCCGGGTGCTCCGGTTTCCTCCCATACCCCAAAGATGTGCTATTAGGCTGATTGGCAGTAATAAATTGTCCCTAAATTAGTTTTCCTCAATGTGAATGGCCATAAAACATTGGATGAGGGTCATGGGTGGAGGGGGGGACTGGCGGTGTTAGGATGGCGGCGCGGGCTCGTTGGGCCGAAGGGCCTGTTTGCCGGGCTGTTTTTGTTCTTTGTTCTATGATCATGTGGGCAGAGGTGAAATGGCTGTATTCGCCCACTGGTTAGAAAAATGAGATCTCGTGGGATGCGGGGGAAGGTGGTGGGCTCGATCTTAAATTGGTGCAGAGACAGGAAACAAAGGATAATGATTGATGGATGTTTTTGTGAATGAAAAGCAGTTTTCAGTGGTGTTCCATAGGACTCAGTGTTAGGCCCTTACTGTTTGTTGCATATGTGGATTTGGATTTAAACATGGAAGATGTGATTAGGAAATTTGCAGATAACATGTTCTTATGTTGATAATGAAGGGGATAACTATTGGCTCCAGGATGAAAACAATGAATTAGTTGAGTGGGATGGGGACAGTGTGGAGCATCCATCAAGCTGAGAGTATAGAAAGGTGGACACGCTGTAGGCTCGGAATCCTCGGGTGAGAAAGGAATGGGTGACGACCAGGAAGAGCAAGAACCCCCTGTCCACGTTGCCTTACATGACAGATTTACTGCTTTAGATATTTCGGAGCGAATTCCACAGGAAAGCAGTTACCAAAAAATTCGTAGCACCGTGGTTGGCTCTGCTGCACTGGGGAGGAGCAATAGGCAGAAAAATACAATTGTTTTTGGGGATTCAATTGTAGGGGAGTAGATGGGCATTTCTGTGATCGCAGATAAGACTCCAGGATGGTATATTGACTCCTTGGTGCTAGGGTCAAGAATGTCTCAAAGCAGTTCCAGGACATCCTGAAGGGGGCCAGTGGTCATGGTACGCCTGTTGTACATATGTAATTTGTACCAAATGGATGAGGTCCAAAAAGTAGAATTTAGGGGGTTAAGTAAATTAAGTGCGACCTTAAAGGTAGTGATTTCAGTATTAACACCAGTGCCACGTGCTAGTTTGAGTAGAAACAGCAGGATACTTCAGATGAATATGTGACCACAGTGAGGGGTGGGTTTCAGATTTCTGGGGAGCTGGAACCAGTACGAACTGAACTTGTTATACGTAAGTAGGACCAGGACTGATATCCGGGTGGGGGGGGGGGTAACCAAAAAAGAACTGTCACTCAAAAAAAAACAACCACGTTTTGTGGATTTCAGTAGCCTTTCGAGTTCTGTTAATTCCTCTTAAGTTCTTTCTGACTTGGTACCTTTCACTGGTTAGATGGTGCGCTCTCTTAAAACATATCTGAACCTGGCAGAGTTGAAAGCTGCTCTTGAAGCTTGAGAGGTAGCAGTTCTTCTGTTGTTCTGCTGTTTTCCCCCCTTCACTCTCTATACCTGTGACTTATCACTTTTCCTACAATAAGATTAGGACACCTGTGTTACAGTTTGACAGATGCACTGCCTGCAGGCTTACTTTTAACATTTAAGAAAAACTTGGACTGGTACATGGATGAGAGGGGTGTGGAGGGATATGGTCCAGGTGCAGGTCAGTGGGAGTAGGCAGAAAAGTGGTTTGGCACAGCCAAGAAGGGCCAAAGGGTCTGTTTCTGTGCTATATGGTTCTAAGTTGTGTTGTGCTGTGTTCTGTGGTTCTAAGATTAGTTTGATGTTGTCAACACTGAATTCCAATTTTTATAGGTTCCTGTTAACCAAGTGCCTGCTTTAAATTGATTGAGCTAAATTAAACAAAAACAGGTTGTCTTGTCAAGACGACTGCTTAACTTCTGATACAAATGTCATGATGAATTTTGACACACTATACTTGGTCCCAAACTCCAAATCATATATGTAAATTGTAAATAATTTCAGTGCCAACACTGATCCCTGAGGCACACCATTAGTCACTGATCACCAACCAGCGAAATACCAATTTACCCCCACTCTTTGCTTTCTGTTAGTTGACCAATCTTCTATCCATGCTAATACATTACTCGTAATGGCATGCATCTTTATCTTATGCGGCAGCCTTTTGTGTGGCTCCTTGTTGAATGTCTTTTAGAAATCCAGATACACCACATCCACTGGTTCCCCATTATCCACCACACTCGTAATGTCCTCAAAAAATTTATTAAACATGACCTGCCTTTCATCCCCCCATCTGTCACCTTAAGAGAACTTAAGGAAGTGGCCCTAGAAATGATGGAGGCATTAGTCATCTCCTAAGATTCTACTTACTCTGGAACAGTTCCTACAGATTGAAGGGTAGCTAATGTAACCTCACTCTTTGAAAAGAAAGAAAACGGAATTATAGAGCAGTCAGCCTGATGTCAGTAGTGGAGAAAATTCTAGAGTCCATTATCAAGGATCTCATAGCAGAGCATTTGATAAAGAGTGTCAGAACCAGATAGAGTTAGTGTGGATTTCAAAAGAGAAATTGTGCTCATCAAATTTACTGGAATTTTTCAAGGATGTAACTAGTAGAGTTAATGAGGAGGAGCCAACAGATTTGGGTTCTTTGGACTTTCGGAAGGCTTTCGACAATGTCCCACATAAGAGATTAGTGTGTAAAATAAAGAGCATGGGATTGGGATCGTGTATTGAGATGGATAGAAAACTGGTTGGCAGACAGGAAGCAAAGAATAGGAATAAACAGGTATTTAATAGAATGGCAGGCAGTGACTACTGGGGTACACAGAATGCGAGGACCCCAGCTAGTCACAATCTAGATTAATGATTTGGAAAAGGGGAACTAAATGTAATATCTCCAGATTTGCAGATGACACAAAGCTGGGTGGAAGGGTGAGCTGTGGGGAGGATGCAGAGGTGCTTTAGTGTGATTTGGACACGCTGAGTGAGTGGAAAAATGCATGGCACATACAGTGTAATGTCAATAAATTTGAGGTTATCCACTTCAGTAACAAAATCAGGAAGGCAGATTACCATCTGAATGGCTATAAATTGACAGACGGGATATGATACTGGACCTGGTTGCCTTCATATATTAATCACCGAAGGTAAGTTTGCAGATGCAACAGGTGATAAAGAGGGCAAATGGTATGTTGGCATTCATAGCGAGAGGATTTGAGTACAGAAGCAGGGATTGTTGCAATTATACAGGGCCTTGGAGAGGAATATTGCGTGCAGTTTTGTCTCCACCTGAGGAAGGATGTTCTCTCTTATTTCTTATGTTCTTACGTTCTTTCTCTGGAGAAAGTGCAGCAAAGGTTTACCAGACTGATTCCTGGGGTGGCGGGATTGATGCATGAAGAGAGATTGTTTCAGTTGGGATTGTATTCGCTGGAGTTTAGAAGAATGGGGGTGGATCTCATAGAAATCTATAAAATTTTGACAATCAAAGTAGGTGTTAGAATACAAGATCAGAAACCCCAAGGTATTTATGAATGCAAATTAGACCCCAACTATTTTCTTTTGTGGCATATGAGGAAAGGATGTGTCATTCCAGGCCCAATTCCAGGGAGTTTTTAACAAAATAAATTTTATGTAACACAGTTTAACTGTAACGAATGAATTAGCTCAACTCTTAACAGTTGAGCAATACTTAAACATGACAAGATACAATTCTTAACTGCTAACCTATCACTATGAGTTCCAATAATGCAAAATTGTCATTGTAGACTTAAACCCCTCTTTATGATTAGTTAGCAAAACCAGGCACACTTGATTGCGAATGAGTATGCCACTATGGTAACTGATTTCATTAGTAAGTGTATAGAAGACTGTGCCAAAGAAGCAAATCCATGTGTTCCCCAACAGAAACCATGGATGAATGGACATTCCCACTGCTTGCTGAAGTCCAGATCTGAGATGTTCAAGTCAGGCGACACTGACGAATACAAGAAAGCCAGATAATGATCTAAGGCGATCCATCAAAGATGCCAAAAGACAGTATTGGACCAAGTTAGAATCCCAGGCTAGCCACACCGATCCCTGCCGACTATAGCAAGGTTTGCAAGACATAACAGGCTACAAGATGAAGGCATGTGAAATCACTGCCTCCAACGCATCCCTCCCTGATGAGCTCAATGCATTCTATGCCCATTTTGAGCAAGAGCTCAGCAAGAGCATGCCCTTCATCCTGGAAGCCCTGGATGAACCTATATTTGGGGTCACCATTGCAGATGTTAGGGCAACTTTCTCAAAGGTCAACCCACGGAAAGCAACTGGCCCAGATGGGGTGCCCAGACGAACACTCAGGTCCTGCGCGGATCAGCTGGCAGAGGTATTCGCAGACATCTTCAACTTCGCAACTGAGGTCCCTATTTGCTTCAAGAATTCGACCATCATCCAGGCATCTAACAAAAACCAAGCAGCATGCCTTAATGACTTCAGCTGGTGGCTCTGACATCCATCATTATGAAGTGCTTCAAAAGACTAATCATGGCATAAATCAATTCCAGACTCCCGGACTAACTGGATCGACTACAGTTTGCCTACTGCTGCAACAGGTCCACAGCAGATACCATTTCCCCGGCCCTGCACTCAACCCTGGAACACTTAGACAACAAGGACACCTATATCAGACTCCTATTTATTGACTATAGCTCAGCTACAATCAATAAGGATAGGCAACAACACCTCCTCTACCATCATCCTCAACACCACTGCCCCACAAAGCTGTGTTCTCGGTCCCCTATGATACTTCTTGTACACCTGTGTGGCCAAATTCGATTTTCAAGTTTGAAAACAATGATGAGTCAGAGTATAGGAATGAGATAGAGAATCTGGTGAATTGGTGCGGCAAAAATAATCTTTCCCTCAATGTCAACAAAATGAAGGAGATTGTCATTGACTTTAGGAAGCGTAAAGGAGAACATGCCCCTGTCCAAATTGTAGCCAAACAGGCCTCTAAAATGGCATTTTGTAAAGCACTCTGGGATAACTGGGCAAGAAACTAAACCGACAGGCTGCAGTTTAAAGACAGACAAACAGGCTGCAACCCTGATGAGTGAATACACAGGATATGGGCCATCTCCAGGATGAAAGAGACTTTCTGGTCACACTGGGTTATGTGCCAGACGTAAAGGCACCGTGAATCCTTATTTAGGAGGAAGGTATGTGACCAATGTGCCTACAACACATACAGGCATGGCCGCCAGGGACACACCCAGAGATCGGTGTGGTAGCACCTGATTGGACTCTCATCGATCAGGGTGATCAAGTCCTGATTGATTGATTGGCAATGGCCAAAAAAAGGGCGTGAAACCAAACGGGGTATAAAGGATGCTGCACAACTAGGAATCTCTCTCTCTGACCCCACGAACAAGCTACAATGACGGAGAGCCACCACACCTGAGAAGGGAGGAAAGAAAGAAAATCAGAGCCAGGGTACCACACCAGACTAAAGGACCAGACTACGCAGACAACTACCGAGACCAGTGCAGAGATAAAGGCCACTATCTGTTTGGGGACTTGTCAGTCATGCAAAGTTAAGTCAAGGTCTTGTACCTGAATTCTAGTATTTTCTGTAAGATAACTTATTGTTGGTCGGGTGGGTGATTATTGATTGTGTGGGTTTAAATAAATATTGTTTGTACTAATAAGACGTCTACTCAAAGTTATTTGTCCACCGTATAAGGGTTAAAACAGGCTGATTTTTACAACATTTGGCGTCCCTGGGTGGGCATCGATAAGAAGTAACTTTGTTGCTCCGATATCGAACCCCACAGACTTTATATTGAATGGTTATTTAAAACTCAGAGCCAACAGGTGTGAACTCCTTATTGGACAAATAACTGCTTTCGGGAAATTGTTTATTGTGCATGTATTGTTACTAACAAGGAGGATAGGGTAAACTCTGTAGGTTTGTATTAGAGCCCAGAGGGATTAGGACTGGGACATAGCATAAAGCTGTACCCGCAGTCCGATCGCCTCCCTACCCCTTGTCATTAAATATAGAATGGCAGAAAACAGTATAGAGGCAGAGAAGTGTCCCATATGGGAAAAAAAAATCAGGGAATATATTAAGAAGAAAGGGTGGCCCCTATGGGCAGAATCTTGTGCCAATACTGAGACGGGACCGGGATCCCTAGGGCAGAAGTATTGGGATGATCTAAAGAAAGTTCGGGGAAAACGGGCAAACAAATATGAGAAACAGATTGCTTCGGACAGCTGCTAGGTACAGAAAAGGAGTTAAACACAGTTCGTAAGGAACTGAAGGAATCAAAACAGGCACAGGTGGAAAAGGAGGAGGAGATTAAGAAACTAAAGGAACAGCAGCAGGAGAGGATAGAACAGATAAAAGCCGAAAAGGACAGAGAGATAGATGAATTAAGGCGAACTAACCAGGCAAATTTATTACATCTGGGCAATTTCCAAACCCAGTATGAGAGAGCCTACCAAGATGCCCAACGTGCTGTCTTGGCCAGAGACGAAGCTGAGCAGGCAGTAGCACGACTGGAAGCTAAGTGCACTGATCTGCAGGCTGCTATAAAAGCTCTGCATCAAGCCAGTAAAGAACAGAGACAGACAACTGCTGACCACTCCAAATGCCAACGAGAAATCTCAAGGCTGGAATCCCTATTATCAGTTCAAAATGGATTTATGTGTGCCTTCGGGACAGAAGAGGAAAAGGGGATAGAGAGTGCAGACTGGGGAGAGTTAAAGGAGAATGCTAGACTTTATGTTATGCAAACCGAGGGTTGGGGTCCACCACCATCTTTCCCAGGGGAGGTCATACCCACGGCACCCCCAGATTTACCTCCAGTACCGATGTACCCTGTGACGACTGACCATCGGACAGGAGGGGATCAGGACCCAGCTGTTACATACACGACTCCATTTACGGTGGCACAATTGGCTGAGATCGCAAATAAAATCACAACTTTTGAGCCATCGGCTGACCCATACAGTTTCTTTGAGGATGTTAGGCAGCAAATGATAATGCATGGGCTAGATGAGAGTGTAAGGGATGGTAGTGTAATTTTTGAGTCAAACCATCTGGGGCGGAAACCATGACAGAACCGTTATTGTAACCTAAGGGGTTAAACGCTAAGACCAGCAGATGATGAAACACATAGAAAAAGAAGAAAAAAAACATGAGACTGGCAGGCGCCCGGGGTCTTCAGCATAGCTTAAAAGAGATAGGAAAACAAACTAATTTACACCATATAAAATAAATGTGTTAGTAATTTACAGGACAATGAAAAAGAGTTAGCTGAATTAATGAGAGGTAAAACGATTCAAGCCTTAAAGGGGGTGATTGGATTAGAGTTAATGGGATGTCAACAAGGGAGGAGCTCACTCGGTAAAGAAATTAGGAAGTGGTAACCAATGAAGAAAGGAGGGCTGTCCTATTGTTATCTAGAAAAATGTATAAAAACTATGATTGTGTAAAGCAAGGTGTGTGTACCCACGGGACGGCACCCTTTCTTGCAAGATCGAATAAACCGACAGTTAGCTGAACTCATCCGTGTCTTTGATTCAAGGGGGGGATCATAAAAGTGAGTATCTGACCGTTTCTCACAATTGGGGGCTCGTCCGGGATCTGGAATTATAACGGGGGTTTCCCTCGACTAGACCAAATCGACGGAATAAGACGCGTCTGGTGTATATTTACACGTAAAAACGTCGTTTTGGCCTGGAAGGAGGGGAATCTGAAACCACTCAATTGAGATAATTCTGGACCCTGGAGAATCACACGGATGACTTCTATACACTAGGACTGCTAGGACTGTGACTGAAATTTGTGAGGGGGTATACACATCATTGGAAGAAGTCGGACAACTCCGTGCACGGATCAAGGTAAGAAATTTCTCTCCCGGGAATTCGGCTGATTAAGGGTGAGAGTCATTTTCTTCCTTGTTGACTTTATGGTTATGACAGTTTGATCTGAGGGCGCAAATAAATTAACTTGTGTCCAAGACGACAACTGAAGACTAACCATGGGAGGTAAACCGTCCAAGAGTAAGGATGGGAAACCGGGAAATAATAATGATGAAAAGGGAATACCCCCCGACAGTCCTCTGGGGATACAGTTAGAAAATTGGGATTGGGACCAAAAGACTAAGGACTTAAAAAAGAAGGTTATGATAAAATATTGTTGTTTTGTGTGGACGAAGGAACCAATCCGAAAACCATCTGTATTGTGGCCAAAATATGGATCGGATGAGGATTGGGTCTGTCAGATATTAAATTTATATGTTAATAGTAAACAACCCTTTAACCCCGAGGAAAGTAAGTACGCTGCCTGTTGGGTGGGCGCGATGAGTAGATCGCCACAGCCAGTCTCCCTGTATCCAATGATCCCACAGAGCAGACCGGGGCAATGGGACCCTCTTGACAACCTCCCGCCGCCACCCCCTCCTGTACCAAATGTACCCCCTGCATATCAACCAAATAATAATGGGGCCCAAGGGCCCCAAGGGGAAGATCTCATAAAGCTTGAGAACGGCGCAGGAGGCGGACCCCCAGTTGAGGGTCTGCGGAGGTCCGAGAGGTTAGTAATAAAACAGTCCCTGGAACAACAGCAGAATAATGGGGCTTCAGCGCCCGAGGTGGAAATGCACCCCCTCAGGGAGGTTCCCTTCGGACAAAGAGAGACAGGGTTCGTGGTGGTGCCTCTTAACTCGGCAGACATCCGACAACTTAGGAAGGAGTTGCCCCCTCTCCTAGAAGACCCTGTCGCGGTAGCGACACAACTTGACCAATTCCTGGGTCCAAGCATGTATACTTGGGGGGAACTCCGGGCCATGATGAGCATATTATTCAACTATGATGAAGGAGTTATGATCCGAAATAGGGCCATAGAAATTTGGGATAGGGATCACCAACAGCAAGAACAACTCAGGGGAGATCAAAAATACCCTCTTGAGGATCCAAATTGGAATCATAATACCCAGGAAGGGCGGACAAATATGTCGGATCTCCGAAATCTTATAATTCGGGGGATCCAGACACGGGTCCCCAAGCAGCAGAATGTGGCAAAAGCATTTGATATTAGGCAAGGAAAAGATGAATCACCCAGCACGTTCTTAGACAGACTGAGAGAGTCTGTCCGCAAATATTCAGGAATCAATCCTGATGGTGAAATTGGAAAGGGAATGCTAAAAATTAATTTTGTAATGAAATCCTGGCCAGATATCCAGAGAAAACTACAAAAGATTGAGGATTGGAGTGGGAAGGACATGGCGGAATTATTGCGGGAGGCGCAGAAGGTCTTTGTTCAGAGAGAGGTTGTAAAGGAAAAGCAGAAGGCAAAGATGATGGTGGCAGCTGTTAGGGAAGTATGTAAGTCCACCGGGATAACGGATGAAGGATATACAGTAGGTAGAGGAAGGTCAAGGGGAGGTTGGAAGAAAAGGGGGGGCCAGGAGGGGCCGAGGTAGAGGACGAGGAGAATTTTACGGTGGTGACCGGCCCCGGGCGGCCGAGTGTCACCACTGTGGGAAACCGGGACACTTCAAAAGAGGGTGTCCTGAATTTAAGAAGGAACGAGAAGGGAAATGGAATGTGAGGTTGATTAGAGGGGTCAGGGGAGAATCGGAAAAAGGACCTACCAAGAACCCCTAGTAAATTTAAAGGTGGGTCCACAAAAGGAGGATGTTACATTTTTAGTCGCATCTCCATCGGGGAGGACACTGGGGGACACAGGCGATGTGCGATGCATTTCTGCGTCAGTACGCACATCCCGGTTTATACACTGTGGCTAAGCAAGTCACGAAAGATTGTGTAATTTGTCGGAAGATAAATAAAAAAGGACTGAGACAGAATATGAAGCAAGGAGGGAGAAGCCCAGCCTATAGGCCCTTCGAGTATATCCAAGTGGATTATACCGAACTCCCCCCCATAGGGCGCCTGAAATATCTTTTGGTAATAGTGGACCACTTGACAGGGTGGGTTGAGGCGTACCCAACCGCCATAGCCTCGGCGACACAGGTTAGCAAGGTCCTTCTCGAACAAATTATCCCACGATACGGACTCCCCCGGGCCATCGATTCAGACCAGGGGAGCCATTTTACGTCCACTGTCCTACAGAACATAGTGCGGGCAGTGGGGGTAAGCTGGGATTTTCACACCCCTTGGCATCCCCCGTCCTCGGGCAAGGTGGAAAGAATGAATCAGACTATTAAAAAACAGCTGACAAAACTCAGGACAGAGACCGGGTTCCTCTGGACCAAGTGCCTTCCCCTTGCCTTGCTGCAAATAAGAACGCAGCCACGGCGGGACTTGGGGCTGTCCCCATACGAAATAATGTTCAGTCTCCCCTTTAATGGACCAAAAGGGGAACTCCCCACATTCGAGTCCCGCGATGTATTTGTGCATAAATATGTTGAGGTCCTGGGGTCTGCTCTATCTCATTTACGCCAACAGGGACTCCTGGCACAGACACCACCTCTCGAGTTTGCGATACACACCATCAAGCCAGGGCATTGGGTCCTAATCAAGAACTGGAAACTCCGCCGGGACTTTAGAACCGATCTGGGATAATCCCTTCTTGGTACTTCTGACCACGGAAACGGCTATCCGCACGGCTGAGAAAGACTGGACGCATTACACTCGAGTGAAAGGACCGGTGCCAGAACCAGCAGAAGAAGTGTCTACTCCTGGCCACCACACCGCGAAGGACTGATTGGACTTGATTTTTGTTATGTTAATTTAGGCAATATATGGCAATAGCGGGATGTTACTAATAATATGTTTACTCTATGGGGGCATAGGTGCTGGGCAGGCGGCCCAAGTGTACTCCCTTACTATAATCCAATCACCCCAGGCACAGGTAATTGAGATTGACCTTTGCCGAATGGTACCCTGCAAAGACGACCTCACGGGGCAGAAGGGATACCAGGGGAGGGAAATAGAATTACTTGTCTTCGATAAGAACCCAAAGTGTACTAAAAATGAACAGGGGAAAGTAGAATCTTGTCAAGTAGGGGGGTTAAATGAAGACGTTAAGTTAAGGATTCGCGAGAAAATATCACTTGTTCCACGGAAGATCTTTCCCAGAGACTGTAAGCTAGACCAATGTAACCCCCTCTACCTCACCATAAAAAAAGTCAGACGACGGTGGGACGGAGGGCCTCGACGGACAAGTTCTTGGGGTCAAGATCAAGGAACACACAGGGAGGGCGGGGGTGGCCCTGTGTTGTGTGCGGGTTACAGTCAAAAATGCCGAAACCAGGAACTCCTCCGCCCCTAGCCGGGGAGTCTCGGGAGAAGTCAGGGTAGTGGAGGTAAAGGATTTAAGAGAGACCATTGAAATAGAAACGGGATTCAGGGAAGCGAACGCCTGGATAGAATGGGTCAAATATACGGTACAAAGTGTCGGAAAAGGTAACTGTTATGCGTGCACCAGTAGCCGGCCAACTCCCCAGGTGGTCCCATTCCCGCTGGGATGGGATAAAGAACCAGCTGAAATGGAGTGTATGGTGAAACTGTATCAAAACAGAGAGGCTTGGGGAGACCCCACTTGTCGCTCCTTGAGCCTGACATTTCCCCCAATCAAACTGAACAGGGCGTCTCGACCCCCCCCTTTTTCCAGAGTAACGGGGATACATCACACCTGTATCACCCGGACTGGGGATGGATTGGACAAGGAAGTGGGAAGCTTCGATAGGTGTGGAACAGTTAAGGAAGTCAGCGACACCACCGAGGGAGGAAACTACTCCCAAATCCAGGTACCTAGAGCTGATCTATGGTGGTACTGTGGAGGGAGGACTTTGAGACCCATTTCACCTCAGAAATGGAAGGGCACTTGTGCACTTATCCAATTGGCCGTACCCTTTACCCTGGCATTCGAACATCAGGGACCCCGTGGAAAAGAACGAGGAAAAAGGAACCTCCTGGGTTCTTTTGATGAACGAATATATCTGGACTCCATAGGGGTCCCTAGGGGGGTCCCTGATGAGTACAAAGCCAGGAGCCAGATAGCAGCAGGGTTTGAATCCCTGTTCTGGTGGGTGACCATTAACAAGAACGTGGATTGGATCAACTATATCTATTATAATCAACAGAGGTTTGTTAATTATACCCGAAATGCGATAAGCGGGATAGCGGAACAATTGGACGCAACCAGCAGAATGGCCTGGGAAAACAGGCTAGCCCTGGACATGATTCTAGCAGAGAAAGGGGGGGTACGCATCATGATAGGAACTGAATGCTGCACCTTTATCCCAAATAACACAGCTCCCAATGGGTCAATTACCCGAGCCCTCGAAGGGCTAATGGCCCTAGCTAATGAACTAGCTGAGAACTCGGGTACAGACCCAGGTCTCACTAGGTGGTTGGAAGCTTGGTTCGGCAAATGGAAAGGAGTAGTAATGTCCGTCCTTGTCTCTTTCATGGTGACGGCAGGGGTATTGGCCGCCCTAGGGTGCTGTATCATCCCTTGTGTTCGGGGGTTGGCTCAGCGGCTAATCGAAACAGCCCTGACTAAGGGGGATGTCCTGAATGGAAAAGTGATAAATATGAATTTAGAGACGGAAGAGAGGATAAGCCTCTTAGACGATAAAACTCTGGACGAACAGGCCCTTGACCTGCTGGAACGCCTGGAACACCAGAGGAATGTCAAAAATTACAAAGCGTAAGAAAAACAGGGGGGATTGTAAGGGATGGTAGTGTAATTTTTGAGTCAAACCATCTGGGGCGGAAACCATGACAGAACCGTTATTGTAACCTAAGGGGTTAAACGCTAAGACCAGCAGATGATGAAACACATAGAAAAAGAAGAAAAAAAACATGAGACTGGCAGGCGCCCGGGGTCTTCAGCATAGCTTAAAAGAGATAGGAAAACAAACTAATTTACACCATATAAAATAAATGTGTTAGTAATTTACAGGACAATGAAAAAGAGTTAGCTGAATTAATGAGAGGTAAAACGATTCAAGCCTTAAAGGGGGTGATTGGATTAGAGTTAATGGGATGTCAACAAGGGAGGAGCTCACTCGGTAAAGAAATTAGGAAGTGGTAACCAATGAAGAAAGGAGGGCTGTCCTATTGTTATCTAGAAAAATGTATAAAAACTATGATTGTGTAAAGCAAGGTGTGTGTACCCACGGGACGGCACCCTTTCTTGCAAGATCGAATAAACCGACAGTTAGCTGAACTCATCCGTGTCTTTGATTCAAGGGGGGGATCATAAAAGTGAGTATCTGACCGTTTCTCACAAGAGGGAGGAGGTGAAGCTGATAGTCATGTGCTTAAACAAGTCTGTACGGTCTGCCCTGCCAGCCCCTCAAAATGTTGGGGAAGGAACATTAAACGAAATTAAGGAAGCGATATTGACTGCGATAGGATTTAATAAAGGGGATCCTGTAGATGGGTTAAATATAAATGCAGACAGAGGAAAGGGGAACATCCGACTGCCTTTGCCAGTCGTTTGTGGATCCACTTCACAGGAGTATATGGGGAATTAGATCGGACTAGATTAAATGAAGCTGATTCATCCAAATGGGCTAGGACATTAGTGTCGCACGATACAGAGGAAGGCAAGAAAACCTGTGCTAATTTTGACCCTGCAGAAACCACACACAATGAAGCGTGGGTTCTCCGACGCTTGGCTCGAATCTGGGAACCGGGAGCCCCAACGTCACGGTCAGAAAAGGAGGCAAAAATGCTTCCGATGAGGGCTAGTCAGGGTCCAGTATGGAGAAACGAAGGTAGAGGGGATCACCAATACCAAAGAAGTACAGGTCTATCTTACACAGCAGCCCCAGGGAGAGATAGAGGGACATGTTTTAATTGTGGGCAGTCGGGACACTTTGCCCGAGATTGTAGGACACCAAATTTCAGAGGACCAGCAAACCCTGCACACCCATACAACCCTGCTGATTGCCGACACAGGGGACCACAAGGCCACACAGAACATAGGCCCAACCCCCAACACCGAGAACGATATAGAGCTGAGCCCAGAGGCCCACGCCCACAAGTACAGTGTTACACCTGTGGGCAACCCAACCATTTTGCCCGGGACTGTAGGGCACCACCCAACTACCCCACACCACCATCTCAGAGGTTCCGACGATGGACCCCAACCCATGTCCCTCGCAGGACCGGCCCGACAAGCAGCTACAACCCCCACCCAATATCCCCAGGACCAACAGATACACCCACGGTCCCTGATCCAATTTACAGAGCTTCAGGAATAAAACCACAGCCCAGGCACCCTGACGAAAAGGATGGGGAACCCGCAAACCTTACCCCCTACGGCACCCCCGGTACCAGGACTCCCAGAACCGTTTGACCCGGTGCTCACTACCAGGGATGGTGCCTGGCAGCCAAAGCCTGCCCAAGTAAGTTCCCTACACTAAGGAAGAATCAGGACATCACAGTCAAGATTGTAAATAGCTTTATCTGGCCACTCCACGCATCACCCAATTGACATTTTATTTTCACGCTCTGCAAATTCCTTACCCCACTCAACCCCATTAAACACTGATTGCCAACCAACCCTTCGTATGGCACTATTGGGCCTTTATTATTCATTTACTTATTTCTTTGTTTTTTTAAAAAAGGGGGGGGAGTCATACAACATTCTTGTAATGAAATTGGAAAGAGAATCAGATATTAATAAGAATTAACAGGTGCTACCTTGATCTCCCCCAGAATGAACAACATACTTCTCTGCTATCTGGGATTCCTTGTCTCAGGCCGAACCACAGACATCACCTCAACCAAAGACCAGAAGAGCAGCCTACGATACCCTGGATATATGTGGTTCATCCCACCAGAAGCAGGCAAATGCAAGGATGGCATCCTATGGGTACACCCCAATAAGAGTATCACCTATGGATGTAATATCCAAGGAGTGGTGTACAGGAAAGATAATAGGAGCTCTGATTACTGCTTCCTAAGGACGACCCTCACTAGTGACTGGTGGGCATACACTAACCATGGGTGCATGGAGCTAGCCTGTCTAGCCTATGGTCCAGAAAAAGGGCTGGAATTAGGAAAGTAGGTTATTCAGAACGAGTATAACTACTATGAAATTAAGAATGGGTTAAGACCAACTGTTAGCACACCCATCTCCACTTGTCCCAAAACCTCTCCAGGGTCCCAAATTGGGTTGATACTAAAACACACAGGGAAAATCTTGTACAACAACATCCACCACAAATTAGTATCTGTGGTGGTGGATATTGCTGGGACCCAACTGCCAGAATGGTGCTCTCCCCAGCTGAAGAGATTGTACCTCCACTTAACTTGCAGACTGTTAGGACAGAAGGTAGGGATGGATGAGAGACAAGAAAGATCCAAGGGGGAGTTAGTCAATGACATGGCCACAGCATATGGGGCAGGGGTAGCAACTATCAACGTCCTTGATTTAGCTGACCTGGACAATAAACTTAGGGTTTTAACCCAACAGGTTAAACAGACAGTAAGTTCTATCAATGATGACAATCAGCAAGATGCTGAAGGGGAACTGATTGGGAATGCAGCCAACAGTCACATGGTAGCTGTATTAGAAGGACACGCCAAGACAATCAATCAAATTATTAGGGAAAAATTAGAGGATGATGACTGACAACAGAACCAGACTTTATGTAGTGCATATGGACAGTGGATGATAGAACAGCTAAGGGAAAACCTGGAGCAGGTACGTAGTGGACAGGTTCCATCTTGGATTAGTGACGAACAGATGGAACATCTATTTACGGGTAAGAAACACCCCGGGTTATCTGGTTGCCAGATGTGACAGTTGACCAAAGTCTGGTTCAACGACGACCGCAAAGGGACGCCAGGGAAAGCCCTGGGAATGATATTAGGGCTCCCCATAATCACTGACGACCAGGTTGGACTGAGGGTCTTTGAAGTGGAAAATATAGGAACTATCCATGAGGATATCTGGATAGGGTATGATGGCATTTTACCATACGCAGTGGAAAAAGAAGGGAGACTCATAGGCACTACTCTGGACAGATGTCAGCAAACTGATGAAATAATTGCATGTCCGTACCCAGTTTATTTAAATGAGCATGCACTGTGTGGCTTTAGAACAAACACTAGCCTAAATTGCTCAGTAGAAGCTCGTAACCAGGACACAGACATAACCCGAGTAGCTTACAAAGGAGCAGGGAGATACTGTCTTACCACCTCCCTGAAACAATATCAGTATGGCACGACACATTGTAACATTACTAACACTACATTCTGCATCAAACCAGACATACCAGCCAGAGTGGGCCTCATTCAGCTAATAGATGTTCATAAGAGGGAGAGGATAGATGTGAATGCCACTGACAAGCTCCAACAGACTCTAGGGGAGTACCATGAGAAATATGATACAAGCTTAAACCTCCTGCCGGAGGAATTGAACCTGATTCGGGCAAAATTGGATACAGCCCAAAGAACCTTCACCAAAGTAGTACAGCAGACCCAAGAGGTAAAAAAGAGGAATAAGAAAATCAAAGTCACCACTTGGTGGGATGACCTTTGGAACTGGAATCAAACATCCAAATCCATCCATTTGTTCGCTTAATGTCACACCTGGCTGTAGTACTAATTTTGTTCACCCTAGTATATCTGATCATCCTCACAGTCCAATTCAGCCGATGGAAAAAGAGGATGACCTGGAGGCAGAATGTAGGGTTCGCCCTTGAATCATGGCCTCCTCTAATTTAGTAGAACAATGTTTATAGGAAGGCTGCCATTTTACGACTTATATTAATGAGCCATTAGAAATGCTACTACCAAAATGTGTCTCGGATATGCGAATACTTTATTCTAATGTTTGTTTAAATGTTGGTTTATAATTAATTTATTTGTTTGGTGTTTGGAATATCTGATTGTCTGTATTTGTGGGAAACTAGCTTCTTGTAATAATGGGGTTTAGAATATGTGGTTTGTATTTATATTGTAGACTGTTGTTGTCTGTAGCTTCTGGAATATGTTGTAAGGATGTATCATTACTGTACATGTCAATACCTGGGCCTTGCTTGACTGTTGAGTGACTGGGGAATTCCTGACAGATATTGGTCCTGAATTTGTGATCCATCACGTTTCGCGTTCAGGATCAAAGGGGGGAATGTAGCCAAACAGGCCTCTAAAATGGCATTTTGTAAAGCACTCTGGGATAACTGGAGAAACTAAACCAACAGGCTGCAGTTTAAAGACAAACAGGCTGCAACCCTGATGAGTGAATACACAGGATATGGGCCATCTCCAGGATGAAAAAGACTTTCTGGTCACAGTGGGTTGTGTGCCAGACGTAAAGGCACCGTGAATCCTTATTTAGGGGGAAGGTATGTGACAAATGTGCCTACAACACATACAGGCATGGCCGCCAGGGACACACCCAGAGATCGGTGTGGTAGCACCTGATTGGACTCTTATCGATCAGGGTGATCAAGTCCTGATCGATTGATTGGCAATGGCCAAAAAAAGGGCGTGAAACCAAACATGGTATAAAGGATGCTGCACAACCAGGAATCTCTCTCTCTCTCTCACCCCACGAACAAGCTACAACGACGGAGAGCCACCACACCTGAGAAGGGAGGAAAGAAAGAAAATCAGAGCCAGGGTACCACACCAGACTAAAGGACCAGACTACGCAGACAACCACCGAGACCAGTGCAGAGATAAAGGCCACTATCTGTTTGGGGACTTGTCAGTCACGCAAAGTTAAGTCAAGGTCTTGTATTGTACTTGAATTCTAGTATTTTCTGTAACATAACTTATTGTTGGTCGGGTGGGTGATTATTGATTGTGTGGGTTTAAATAAATATTGTTTGTACTAATAAGATGTCTACTCAAAGTTATTTGTCCACCGTATAAGGGTTAAAACAGGCTGATTTTTACAACAAAATCAACAGGGACGAAGTAGAAAGGGTCAAGAGCTTCAAGTTTTTAGGTGTCCAGATCACCAACAGCCTGTCCTGGTCCCCTCATGCTGACACTATTGTTAAGAAATCCCACCTTTCTCAGAAGATTAAGAAAATTTGGCATGTCAGCTATGACTCTCATCAATGTTACACCATAGGAAGCATTCTTTCTGGTTGTATCACAGCTTGGTATGGCTCCTGCTTTGCCCAAGACCACAAGGAACTACAAAAGGTCGTGAATGTAGTCAAATCCATCACACAAACCAGCCTCCCATCCATTGATTCTGTCTACACTTCCAGCTGCCTCAACAAAGCAGCCTGCATAATTAAGGACCCCACGCACCCTGGACATTGTCTCTTCCATCTTCTCCCATCAGGAAAAAAAAATACAAAAGTCTAAGGTCACATACCAACCAACTCAAGAACAGCTTCAGACTTTTGAATGGATGTACCTTGCATTAAGTTGATCTTTCTCTACACTCCAGCTATGACTGCAGCATGACATTCTGCACTCTCTTGTTTCCTTCTCAAGAATGGTATGTTTTGTCTGTGTAGCACGCAAGAAACAATACATTTCACTGTATATTAATATATGTGACAATAATAAATCAAATTATGACTTAGGTGAACTGTCCTGAAGCTTTCAGAAAACCTCTGGATATAGAGAGATACTTGTTTCTTCTAGCTGGTACAGGCAGCAACTGCTTGCACATTAAAATGAAAATGAAACTGGGCATTCCAGTAAGCTTAGCTCCTCCCATAAATCACATAACTCTACAACTATCAATCAACCAAATCAAAACTCGTGATGCTGCTTACCTGATCTAAATTCCCAGAAGAACCTAAATAAACAAAAGGTCCATTAACTCTACAAAGTAACACATTCCTAGCTAAAATCAGTTATTATGCATCTTAGCACTGCTGCACGTTTCTGAGACAAATTGACCTCTAACAAAACACTGACTCTTAAAGCAGCCCCATCTTAAACATAAAATATATCAAAATAGCACAATATCACCAGTCAGAGTAGATGCAGGAAGCATATTCGTGATAGTGGGGAGTCCAAAACCAGGAGTCATAATTTAAGGAAATGGGGATAAACCTTTTTAAGACTGAGATGAGCAGAAATGTCTTCACTCAGAATGGTAAACCTGGGGAATTCGCTACCACAGAAAACAGCTGAGGCCAAAATATTGTCAAGGAGTTAAGTATAGCTCTTTGGGCGAAAGTGATCAAAGGATATGAAGGGAAGGTGGGATCAGGCTATTGAGGTGGATAATCAGCAATGATCATATGGCAGTGCAGGCTCAAAGGGCCAAATGGCCTCCTCAAGCTCCAATGTTCTATATGTATGAGAGATCTTGGGTTGCATGTCCACAGGTCTCTGAAAGTGGCAGAGTAGGTGTACAAGGTGGTCAAGAAAGCATATTGCTTTCCTTTTTTGGGTGAGGTATCGAATACAAAAATAGGGATGTAATGAACAAAGAACAATACAGCACAGGAACAGGCCCTTTGGCCCTCCAAGCCTGCGCTGCTCATGCGCCCAACTAGATCATTCGTTTGTATCCCTCTATTTCCAGTCTGTTCATGTGACTATCTAGATAAGTCTTAAACTATCCCAGTATGTCCGCCTCAACCACCTTGCTTGGCAGTGCATTCAAGGCCCCCACCATCCTCTGTGTAAAATACGTCCCCCTGACATCTGTGTTGAACCTTGCCCCCCTCACCTTAAACTTGTGTCCTCTTGTGTTCGTCACCTCCGACCTGGGAAAAAGCTTCCCACTGTTCACCCTATCTATGCCCTTCATAATTTTATACACCTCTATCAGGTCGCCCCTCATCCTCCATCTTCCCAGGGAGAACAACCCCAGTTTACCCAACCTCTCCTCACAGCCAAGACTAGGCAACATCCTGGTAAACCTTTTCTGTACTCTCTCCAAAGCCTCCACGTCCTTCTGGTAGTGTGGCGACCGGAACTGGATGCAGTATTCCAAATGTGGCCGAACCAATGTTCTATATAGCTGCAACATCATATGCCAACTTTTATACTTTATACCTTGTCCAATAAAGGCAAGCATGCCTTCTTCACCACTCTCTCCACCTGTGCTACCACCTTTAAGGATCTGTGGACTTGCACACCCAGGTCTCTCTGTGCGTCTATACTCCTGATGGTTCAGCCATTTATTGTATAGCCTCCCCATACATTAGATCCACCAAAATGCATCACTTCGCATTTATCTCGATTAAATTCCATCTGCCATTTCTCTGCCCAATTTTCCAGCCTATCTATATCCTGTAGTATTTTCTGACAATGTTCATCACTATCCACAACTCCAGCAATGTTTGTGTCGTCTGAAAACTTACTGATCACACCAGCTACATCTTCTTCCAAATCATTTTTATATATCACAAACAGCAGAGGTCCCAGTACCTGTCCCTGTGTCCCTGTGGAACACTGCTAGTCACAGACCTCCAACCAGAACTCTTCACTGCAACTCTCTGTCTTCTATGCCAAGCCAGTTCTCCACCCATTTA
The DNA here is from genome assembly GCF_965287045.1 of Carcharhinus amblyrhynchos. NCBI lineage: Eukaryota > Metazoa > Chordata > Chondrichthyes > Carcharhiniformes > Carcharhinidae > Carcharhinus > Carcharhinus amblyrhynchos. Next base: position 36,499 of record NW_027650562.1, on the reverse strand, counting down.
GCTAGCTCACCTTTTATCCTTTAATCTTTTGCACCAGCCTGCCATGAGGGACCTTGTCAAACGCTTTACTAAAATCCATATAGACTACATCCACGGCCCTTCCCTCATCAATCGTTTTTGTCACCTCCTCAAAAAACTCAACCAAATTTGTGAGGCATGATCTCCCTCGTACAATGCTGTATATTGCTAATGAGATTATTCTGTTCTAAATGTGCACATATCCTATCTCTAAGAATCTTCTCCAACAATTAGCCTACCATGGACATCAAGCTCACCGGCCTATAATTACCCAGGTTATCCTTGCTACCCTTCTTAAATAACAGGACCACATTTGCCATCCTTCAATCCTCTGGGGCCTCATCTGTGTCCAGCGAAGAGATAAAGTTTTCTGTTAGAAGCCTAGCAATTTCATCTCTCGTCTCCCTGAGCAGTCTAGGATAGATGCCATCAGGCCCTGGGGATTTGTCTGTTTTAATGTTTCCTAAAAAACCTAACACTTCCTCCCTTGTAATTGAGATTTTTTCCAACTGGTCAACACATCCCTCTGAGACACTACCAATCAACATGTCCCTCTCCTTTGTGAATACTGATGCAGGATCTCACCTACTTCCTTTGGTTCTAAGCATAATTCCCCTCCTTTGACCCTGAGAGGTCCAATTTTTTCCCTGATAACCCTCTTATAGAACATAGAACACTACAGCACAAACAGGCCCTTCGGCCCACGAGTTGCGCCGATCACATCAACACCTATCTATAACCCCCAATCCCATAAAACCCCATATACTCATCCAGAAGTCTTTTAAAAGACCCCAGCGAGTTCGCCTCCACCACCACTGACGGCAGCCGATTCCACTCACTCACCACCCTCTGAGTGAAAAACGTACCCCTAACATCACTTCTGTACTTTCCTCCCCGCACCTTAAATCTGTGTCCTCTCGTAGCGACCATTTCAACCCGGGGAAATAGCCTCTGAGAATCCACCCTATCCATTCCTCTCAACATTTTATAAACCTCTATCAGGTCGCCTCTCAACCTTCGTCTCTCCAGGGAAAAGAGACCCAGCTCCCTCAACCTAACTTCATAAGGCATTCTTGTTCCTAACGTATGTATAAAATGCCTTAGGATTCTCCTTAATCCTGTCTGCCAAAGACATTTCGTACCAAAGACCTTTTTGCCCTTCTAACTCCCTTTTTGAGTTCTTTTCTCCTTTGTCTGTATTCCTCCAGTGCTCCATCTGATTTTAACTGCCTGGACCTTACATATACCTCTTTTTTCTTTTTGATTGGACCCACAATTTCCCTGGTTATCCACGGCTCTCGAATCCTATCTTTCTTATCCTTCCTTTTTATAGGCACACACCTATCCTGCAGCCCTATCAACTGCTCTTTAAAAGACTCCCACATGCCAGTTGTGGATTTACCCTCGAACAGCCTCTCCCAATCAATAGCCACCAGATCCTGTCTAATCCAGCTGTAGTTAGTCTTCCCCCAATTCAGCACCTTACCCATAGGACAACACTCATCTTTTTCCATTACTATCCTAAAGTTTACAGAATTGTGGTCACTATTTGCTACATGCTCCCCTACTGAAACTTTGATGACCTGACCGGGCTCATTCCGCAGTGCTAGGTCCAGTATAGCCCCCCTCTCTAGTTGGACTATCAACATATTGTTCCAAAAAACCTTCCTGTACGCATTTTATAAATTCCTCCCTGTCCAGACACCCAGCCCTAAGCGATTTCTAGTCTATACACGGGAAGTTAAAGTCTCCCACTACAACAACTCTATTTTTTCTGCACCTGTCCAGAATCTCCTTACATATCTGTTCCTCAACTTCCCATGAGCTATTGGGAGGCCTGTAGTATACCCCCAGCATAGTGACTGCGCCCTTCCTGTTTCTGAGCTCCACCCACAGTGACTCGTTACATGACCCTTCTAAATTGTCTGCCCTCTGTAGCGCTGTAATATGCTCCCTAACCAGTATTGCTACTTCCCCATCTCTTCTAGCCCCTCCTCTGTCTTGCCTAAAACACTTATACCCTGGAATATTCAGCTGCCAGTCCTGACCTTCTTTTAACCAAGTCAACATCACTGCAACCACATTCAAGTTCCGCACAAGCATTAAGGCTCTAAATTCATCTGTCTTGCCTGTTATGCACCTTGCAATGAAGCAGATGCACTCCAGACCTCCAGGTCCACTGAAGTCATCCACCCCCAGAATGCTCTTCCTTTTAGATAGCCTTGTCCTGGCCCCAAGCTCATCCCCAGCCTCTATGCTTATTGACCTATTGTTTTGATCCCCACCCCCCCACCACATTAGTTCAAACCCACCTGAACCACACTTACAAAACTCCCAGCCAGGATATTCGTGCCCCTCCAGTTTAGGTGTAGCCTGTCCTCTCTTGAAGACTTCCCAGTGATCCTCAAATTTGAAATCCTCCCTCCTGCACCAGTCCTTTAGCCAAGCGTTCAGTTGTACAATCTCCCTGCTCCTAGCCTCACTAGCCCGTGGCACTGGGAGTAGTCCAGAGATTGCTACCCTAGAGGCCCTGCTTTTTAGCCTACTACCCAACTCCCTGAACTGCTCTCACAGGACCTCCCTGCTCTTTCTACCAATTCATTTGCACCAATGTGGACAATGATGTATATCTGATTACCTGCCCCTTTTAGGAAGCTTCCTACCCGCTCAGAGACATCCAGGACCCTGGCACCAGGTAGGCAGACTACCATCCTGGAGTCTCGCTCGCGCCACAGAACCGCCTGTCTGTGCCTCTAACTATTGCGTCCCCCACTACTATTTTCTCCTAGTCCCCCTCTTTCCCTTCTGAGCCACAGAGCCCAACTCTGTGCCAGTGGCCTGGTCACTGTGGAGGGTCATCTCCCCTCACAGTATCCAAAACGGTATACTTATTTTGGAGGGGTACAACCACAGGGGATCCCTTCACTGACTGTGCTCTCCCCTCCCCTCTCCTGTCTGTCACCCAGCCTTTAACTGTTAAGGGGGACAGCCACTTGAGTACTCTCTGGCACGTGACCCTTACCCTTCCTAACCGTGACCCCCGTGTCTTCCCGTGGTCCCGGTGTGACTACCTGCCTGTAACTTCTCTCTATTAATTCCTCATTCTCCCTGACTAAACTAAGGTCATCGAGCTGCAGCTCCAGTTCCCTAACGCGGTCCCTCAGGAGCTGCATTTGGATGCACCTGGCGCAGATATGGACTTCTGGGAGTCTAGGCGACATCCGACACCGAAAGCAACAAACCGGCCTCTCACTCATAATTACCCCTTTCTTTAAATTACTGGAAGAACGAAGAACAGAACCTACCCTGCCTCTGCCTGTTTATGCCGAAGCCCGTTGAGCCAAAGCCCTTCAGCCTTCACTCTGCTCCCTCTCACTCCGCGCCCGGTCTCAATGCCGCCTGCTGTATAGAGTGGCCTGCTCTTTATAGCTCCCATTCACCACTAGCTGGCGTTAGGCGCCTGCACAGTTTTCCCAGTTAAAAAAAACTTCTGAAAGGAAAAAAAACCTGCAAAAAACCTTAAACTTAATGGATAAATAAATAAATAAATAAATAAGCAAACACTAGCTGACTTACCCTCAGCATAAATCTCTCTCTCTCAAACTTGCTCTGGTCGCACAATGAGGTCGATTGCTGGAATAAATGCTGGTTAGGCCACAGCTAGAATTTTGATCATATTCCAAGAAGGACATAATTGTTCTGGAGAAAGTACAGCGGAGATTGACAAGAACGTTACCTGGGCTTAAAAATGGCAGCTATAAGGAAAGATTGGATAGGCTAGGGTTGTTTTCCTTAGAACAGAGGAGGCTGAGAGGTGACTTAATGGAGATCTGCGGTCTAGACAGAGTAAACTGGAAAGACTTCTTTTTCCTAGCTGTGGGGTCAATTACCAGGAGGCATAGAATTAAGTTGATTGATAGAAGAATTAGAGGGAACATGAGGAAAAACATTTCACTCAGAGGGTGGTGGGTGTCTGAATCATAAAATCCCTTCAGTGCAGAAGGAGGCCATTTGGCTGATTGAGTTTGCACTGACCACAATCCCACCCAGGCCCTATTCAAGTAACTCATAATTACTCTGCTAATCCCCTGACATTAAGGGTAAATTTCACATGGCCAATCAACCTAACCCACGCATCTTTGGAGTGTGAGAGGAAACCAGGAGGAAACCCACACAGTCACGGGGAGAATGTGCAAACTCCACACATATAGTGACTGAGGCTTGAATTGAATCAGATCCCTGGCGCTGTGAGGCATCAGTGCTAAACACTGTGCCACTGTCAGGAATTCACTGCTCAAGTTAGTGATTGAGGCTGAAACACTGTACTCATTTTAATGGTCACTGGATCTATACATGAAGAGCTGGAACCTGTAAGACTACAGATCACATGCTGGAAAGGGGGATTAAAATGAGCAGCTGGTTTCTTTTTTCTCCTTTTGATGAGCACAGACATGATGGTCTCTTTTTGCACTGTAACTTTTCTATGGTTCCACGTTAACCATAACAGAGATTGTGTTTTGCTGAATCTGGGAGTCCCAAGCTTTATGCTTTCAAATTGTCTCATTATTCAACCAGGCTAAACAAGAGAACTTTATTGGAACTATTTCCCAAATTCAAAAGACTAGATATATCACAACCATCATTCATGTGGTGCACATAAGTACAGATGGCTGATAGGATTTTTACACTTCATGAAACATTTATCTTATTCAAAGGACTATACCATTAGCTGTCCCTTGACTGGTAACTGTTGTTTCCACATTGCGGCAAGTTTGTTCAGCTATCCTTGATATAACTGATTTCCTCATGCATTTTGAAAAGAATTCAGTCACAATCGATTTTTGTTCACAGGATGTTATTTACAAACCAGACACAGCACTTCTGAGAAAGAAAGGGGAGCAAAAGGATTCAATGAACCTATCCTAACTACAGCATTGCCTCCTCCCCCATTCCTCAGTTCCCCCCTCCCCTACCCCCATCACCCCACCCCCCTGTCTGTTAAAGAGCCTTTGAAGTATCTTGCTGGTTGCATATTCCAGAGAAATTCTATTAGTTCATGTCTGCTGCTATTTTTCTTTCAACACAGATAATTGTTTTTTGATGTCTCATCTCTGAGAAGTCTTAGCACTATGAATGAAGAGGGGTGGTGTCTTTTACGCACTCCAGGGCTTGACTATCTTCTTCCCATTTAGTAGATTGTGAAATTACATCTACTGCAGCAATCTTGGCAGTATTTTTAAGTCCAATTGCCTGTATATGGTGCCAGTGTTTTAAAATCCAGCCAGAAAAATAAAAAAATAGAAATTATACCTTCAAAAGTAACACAGATGTATTTTAGAATAAATGCAGATTGATTTTGAAGTTAGTACTGGTAAAGAGTACTTCAGATTTACAATTTATAATCTTTCATAAGTTCCTAAGAATCAATAAAGAAAACATTTTTAACAAAATATGTGAAGAAAAGATCCACTGCCCAACAGCAGGTACAAAGCAATCACATTGGGATAAGAGTTCCACTGTCACCTGAGCTAGCTGCGCTATGTAAGAATACAGCCTGCACACTGCAATTTGTGCTTCATCCTCCATTTGAATGACTGTCGAGGTTTTATTTAACTCAGTGTTGGGTTATGGATGTATAACCAAATGCTGAACTACACTGCAACAGGCAAAATGTTTCCATTCTGGAGGTAATGTAGCAGGAGATACTGAAACCTCTGTTTAAGGGGCTTTTAAACCAAAGTAGGTTAGTTTGGGACCATAATATGCCTTATACCAAAGGTATCACAATGTACCTCCAAAAAATATTATGCCAGAATTTATTAACCACAGTAATGTATTTTTAACAAGTATTGTAACTTTGAAATGTAGATTTAAAGCTATTTGTGAGTTTTCATAGAACTTTTTCCTCGGATGGAGAAAGCTAGCACGAGGGGGCATGGCTTTAAATTAAGGGGGGGTAGTTATAGGACGGATGTCAGGGGTAGGTTCTTTACCCAGAGGGTGGTGAGGGATTGGAATGCCCTGCCTGCTGCGGTTGTAAATGCGCCTAGTTTGGGGGCGTTTAAGAGATCTGTGGATAGGTTTATGGACGAAAAGGGATTGGTTTAGGTTAGAGGGTCATTTTTTTTTAACTGGTCGGCGCAACATCGTGGGCCGAAGGGCCTGTTCTGCGCTGTAATGTTCTATGTTCTATGTAGAAAAATCACAGCACAAACAGGCCCTTCGGCCCACAAGTTGCACCGATCTTATCTCTAACTACTAGGCTTACCTATAACCCTCAATCCTATTAACATCCAGAAGTCTCTTAAAAGACCCTAATGAATTTGCCTCCACCACCGCCGACGGCAGCTGATTCCTCTCACCCACCACTCTCTGAGTGAAAAACTTACCCCTGACATCTCCTCTGTACCTACTCCCTGGCACTTAAACCTGTGTCCTCTTGTTGCAGCCATTTCAGCCCTGGGGAAAAGCCTCTGAGAACCCACCTGATCAGTACCTCTCATCATCTTATACATCTCTATCAGGTCCCCTCTCATCCTTCGTCTCTCTAAGGAGAAAAGATCGAGCTCTCTCAACCTATCCTCACAGGGCATGCCACCCAATCCATATAACATCCTTTTAAGTCTCCTCTGCACCCTTTCAATGGCTTCCACATCCTTCCTGTAATGAGGCAACCAGAACTGAGCACAGTGCTCCAGGTGGGGTCTGACCAGGGTCTTATACAGCTGCAGCATTATCTCCCGACTCCTAAACGCAATTCCTCAATTGATGAAGGCCAGTACACCAGACGCCTTCTTAACCACATCCTCTACCTGCAAAGCCGATTTGAGAGTCCTATGAACCCAGACCCCAAGATCCTTCTGATCTTCCACACTGCTGCGAGTCTTACAGTTATTATATTCCTTCATCCCATTTGACCTGCCAAAATGTACCACCACACATTTATCCGGGTTGAAGTCCATCTGCCACTTCTCTGCCCAGTCTTGCATCCTATCTATGTCACACTGCAGCTTCTGACATCCCTCCAAACTATCCACAACACCTCCGACCTTCATGTCATTGGCAAACTTACCAACCCATCCCTCCACTTCCTCATCCACGTCATTTATAAAAATCACAAACAGCAAGGGTCCCAGAACAGATCCCTGGGGCACTTCACTGGTGACCGACCTCCATGAAGAAAAAGACCCATCTACAACCACTTTCTGCCTTCTGCAGGCAAGCCAGTTCTGGATCCACAAAGCAACGTCCCCTTGGATCCCATGCCCCCTCACTTTCTCAATAAACCTTGCATGGGAGACCTTATCGAACGCCTTGCTGAAGTCCACATAAATCACATCCACTGCTCTTCCTTCAACATTGTGTTTTGTCACCTTTTCAAAAAAACCAGGATCGTAACACAAGAGGTGAGGCTAAATTGGATTTGGTACTGGGTAATGAACCAGACCAGGTGTTAGACTTCAAGGTAGGTGAGCACTTTGGTGATAGTGACCACAATTCGGGTACGTTTACCTTAGTGATGGAAAGGGATAGGCATATACTGAAGGGCAGAAGTTATAGCTGGGGGAAAGGTAATTATGAGGCTATTAGGCGAGATTTAGGATACATAGGTTGGAGTAAGAAACTGCAGGGGCTGGGAACATCTGAAACGTGGAGCTTATTCAAGGAGCATCTACTGCGAGTCCTTGATAAATATGCACCTGTCAGGCAGGGAGGAAGTGGTTGAGCAAGGGAACCGTGGTGTACTAAGGAAGTTGAATCTCTGGTGAAGAGGAAGAAGGAGGCTTATGTAAAGATGAGACGTGAAGGTTCAGTTAGGGCACTGGAGAGTTATAAATTAGCCAGGAAGGAGCTAAAGAGAGAGCTAGAAGAGGACATGAGAAGACTTTGGCGGATAGGATCAAGGAGAACCCTAAAGCTTTCTATAGGTATGTCAAGAATAAAAGATTGGTTAGGGCAAGATTAGGGCCAGTCAGAGACAGCAGTGGGAAGTCGTGTGTGCAGCCTGAAGAGATAGGAGAGGCACTGAATGAGTATTTTTCGTCAGTATTCACGCAGGAAAAAGTCAGTGTAGTCGAGGAGAATACTGCGATACAGGGTTGCAGACTAGATGGGATTGAGGGATTGTAGACTAGACGGGGAGAGGTGTTAGCAATTCTTGAGAGTATGAAAATAGATAAGTCCCCTTGGGCTGGATGGGATTTACCCTAGGATTCTCTGGGAGGCTGGCGAGGAGATTGCAGAGCCTTTGGCTTTGATCTTCATGTCGTCATTGGCTACAGGTATAGTGCCGGAATACTGGAGGATAGCAAATGTTGTCCCCTTGTTCAAGAAGAGGAGTAGAGACCGTCCTGGGAATTATAGACCGGTGAGCCTTACTTTTGTTGTGGGCAAAGTTTTGGAAAGAATTATAAGGGATAGGATTTATAATCATCTAGAGAGAAATAAATTGTTTAGGGATAGTCAACATAGTTTTGTGAAGGGTAGGTCGTGCCTCACAAACCTTATCGAGTTTTTTGAAAAGGTGACCAAAGAGGTAGATAAGGGTAAGGCAGTTGACGTGGTGTATATGGATTTTAGTAAAGCGTTTGATAAGGTTCCCCATGGTAGGCTACTGCAGAAAATGCAGATGCATGGGATTGAGGGTGATTTAGCAGTTTGGATCAGGAATTGGCTAGCTGATAGAAGACAGAGGGTGGTTGGTGGGAAATATTCAACCTGGAGTTCAGTTACAAGTGGTGTACCTCAGGGATCTGTTTTGGGGCCACTGCTGTTTGTCGTTTTTATAAATGACCTAGATGAGGGTGTAGAAGGATGGGTTAGTAAATTTGCCGACGTCACCAATGTCGGAGGAGTTGTAGACAGTGAGGATGGATGTTACAGTTTGCAGAGGGACGTAGATAAGCTGCAGAGCTGGGCCGAGAGGTGGCAAATGGAGTTTAATACGGAAAAGTGTGAGGTGATTCACTTTGGTAAGAGTAACAGGAATACAGAATATAGGGCTAATGGAAGGGGTCTTAGTAGTGTTGACAAGCAGAGAGATCTCGCTGTACATGTGCGTAGCTCCCTGAAAGTTGGCACCCAAGTTGATAAGGTTGTTAAGAAAGTGTACAGTGTGTTAGCTTTTATTGGTAGAGGGATTGAATTTCGGAGCCGTGAGGTCATGTTGCAACTGTACAAAAGTCCGGTGTGGCCGCACTTGGAGTATTGCGTACAATTCTGGTCGCCGCATTATAAGAAAAATGTGGAGGCATTGGAAAGGGTGCAGAGGAGGTTTACCAGGATGTTGCCTGGTATGGTGGGAAGGTCTTATGAGGAAAGGGTGAGGGACTTGAGGTTATTTTCATTAGAAAGAAGAAGGTTATGAGATGACCTAATTGAGGCATACAAGATGATCAGAGGGTTAGATAGGGTGGACAGTGAGAGTCTTTTTCCTCGGATGGATGGCTAACACGAGGGGACATAGCTTTAAATTAAGGGGTGGTAATTATAGGACAGATGTCAGAGGTAGGTTGTTTACTCAGAGGGTAGTAAGGGTGTGGAATGCCCTGCCTGCAGCGTTTGTGGACTCGCCAACTTTAAGGGCATTCAGATGGTCAGTGGATAGGCGTATGGATAACATTGGAATAGCTTAGGTTAGAGGGTCATTAGATTGGTTCCACTGGTGGGCGCAACATCAAGGGCCGAAGGGCTTGTACTGCGCTATGATGTTCTATGTTCTAAGACACGATCTGCCTTTAACAAAATCGAGCTGACTACTTTTGATCACACTATACTTCTCTAAATGTTCATAAATCCTGTCTCTCAGGATCTTTTCCATCAACTTATCAGCCACTGAGGTTAGACTCACTGGTTGATAATTTCCTGGGCTATCTCTATTCCCTACCTTGAATATAGGAACCACATTCACAATCCTCCAATCCTCCGGAACCTCTCCCATCTCCATCGATGATGCAAAGATCATCGCCAGAGGCTCTGCAATCTCTTCCCTCACCGCCCACAGTAACCTGTTTTCAAAGAACAAAGGACAAAGAACAAAGAACAACACAGCACAGGAAACAGGCCCTTTGGCCCAACAAGCCCACGCTGCCATTTTAACATTCAGTGAGTGCCTCATTCCAATCCTTCTTCTACCTATGACTTTTGTCTACGCCTCTTGGACACCACAATAAAGGTGTGCAAATTTAGAGAATTATATGTGTGCCAGATTAAGGGAGGTCTAATTTAGGGACAATTTGTTAACACCAACCAGCCTAAAAGCACGTTTTTGAAGTGTGTGAGGAAACCGGAGCACCCGGAGAAAACCCACACAAGCACGGGGAGAATGTGCAAACTCCCACAGACACCGACCCAAGCTGGAGATCCGATCCAGGTCCGTGTATCTGCACAGCAAACAGCGATAGTCACTGAGCTGTCATGTTGCCCGTCAGTTGGTCCAGTTTAAGCATACACTAACGATGTGAAGAACTAGGCAACTCTCGAAGCAACATCCAAGAGCAGGCATTGCACGACCCACCGCGTGTATGCCCCTTGTTGGCCAATAAGGTGGACTGAATCACCTGTGGATGTAAAAAAAAGACATCAATAAACATACACAGCTTATACAGACATTCATTTTCGTTGAAAGCAATTCCCCCACTGTGTAATTGGAAAAAAAAATCAGACAGATTGCACTCTCTGATAACAATAGGACTTTATTAGAGTAAAGTCCTTACAGCTGAAGAATTGCTGAGATTATAAATGAATAGAAATGTTCAAGTGTTAATTGCAATGAATGGAAGTATTCAGCTTTTACTGATAAAAGTACAACCAGCCAGACAGGTAAAGTGACTCCTTATCAATTCTCAGTCTGAAAGCAGCCTAATGTACGTAAGCAGGTTGCCAAGTGATAGAGGAAGGTCCAATTAACAAATGAATTGCTAATTATCCCAGGAGGTAGAATGCTATTGGCTAAGATAAATAATGTGTATTAATGTAATTGGACTATCCAGTCTATATGACAGATTGGGTGGAGAATACAAACCTTTGAAAATGGTATATCAATTGTGCTCATGTGATGTAATTTTAGAGAGAAGTTGGATTTCATCCTACATCTCTCTTCCAATGAGTCTTGGCCAAATAAAGACACGTCTTTGAATCAGGAGTTTGCGAGCCTTTGTATTTACTTACCTTTTAGCAATCCACAGCTTCAAAGGAAAACCCCCTTCAACAGTTAGGTTTGCCAAACCCCTGCCTGGAACTGGAAAGAAGCAAATATAAAAATCATTTGGCTCCAGTATTCAAAAAATTTATGTAATGGCAAATAAAATGTACAAGGAGTCTCAAGAGTTACTGGGAGAATTTCTGTTCTCGGAGAATTTAAGACTTGACAGTGAGTCAGTAATGGAGTAGCAAAGGGAATGGAATTTTTATAATGCATATGGGATGCTTTTCTGGAGCAGCATCTCAGTTGACTTGCAAGGACAGAAGTGTTGCTGAGTACATTATAATTAATGAAATAAACAAGATGGAGCTAAACGTGGAAATGATGATATTGTTTCTTTTAAAAATGTATTTTATCGTGTTTCTGTGCAGGCTCTGGTTTAGTAGTTTTGTATTATCAATGCCACTCCATCTATAATCAGCATCCTGTATTGTTACTGCAGCAGCATAGTTGCTTCTAATTGCTAGAATATTTGTTTTAATCAAGACCAATGCTGTCTGTTGTATTTAGTGGTCCCCCTGGGATTTTGCAGTGTAGGATTTGACTAGATGAAGCTAGGCTTTCACAGAGAATTCAAAGATGGTTTCTGTTTCAAAATTGCAGAGAGAGAGAGAGATGTCCTTCTGAGTCTGAAGTCTGGAGACTGGAATCTGCAAGACACTTGGTTTACTCCTCTGTTTGAGGATATTGCTGATGAGGATATATCATTTTCTGAACTCTGTCCAGAGGTATTAAAAGGCTGGAAATCTAGTACCCACATAAGCATCTTTGCTTTCTATGCTAAGTGGTTCTAAAGAAGGGATTTAGGTTTATGGGAGATACTGCTAAATTGGAACAATAGAGATAACTAGTTGTTAAGAATTATTCTTTTACATGTTCAAATCTTTTAATTGGTAAAAGTTATGCTATTTCTTTTTGTCTTATTCTAGCCATGTTCTTGAATAGAGTTTGTTTTGATAAAAGCTTCCGAGTGGTCAATTGCACCATAACTGGAGTGAAACATTCTATGCTTGCTGTAACGCCAAAATCAAATGGGAAAGTTAGAGACAGGCTAACTTCATAAAAATATCTTGGAATTTCTGACCTGTTCCCTAATAGGGTGAGTACATTATGATACTGTTTCATATCCAATTAGAAAGGGAAATAGTGCAAACACTGGATTATAATTTTCAAGAAATACTGTGATGCTTCAGAAAGATGTTCCCAAGGGGAAGTGATGATATACTATTTATATACTATTTATATGGCTGGTCTAATAACCCAGAAGGCTAAGCTAATCCTGGGACATCGGTTTAAATCCCACCACGGAGCTGTGGAATTCAGTTAATAAATCTGGAATTAAAATATCATGTTCTCTGCAGTTGTAAGCAGATCTTTTCAATCTTCTTTCTCTCAGCGTTGTCATGTCATTTTTTTTAGAAGTCCTTTTATTGCTACTTAAATGGGGTTTGTTTATTGTTATTTCAAGATCTTTTATGACTCTGCATTGTTAGAAGGAAGGTCATTAGTTTTGGATAATTTTTTTTCATTCCTAATGAGTTTAAAGTTTCATTTTCTGTTGCTGCCTGCAGTTTGAGTTTTAGAAGGAACTGGATATCATATTGGTTTTGGAAATTCTGTTGGTTAACAGACTTCTTGCTTTCATGGAGTAGAGAATTTGCTGTTGGTGGCTTGACCAGAGGCTCTCCCTAATGTTCTGAGAAGTTGTTCTGACTTCATACTAGAAGGTACAAGCTGAGAACTCAGAGTTTTAATTCTCTAACCAAAGTCCAGTATCATGTGAACATTAGTCTTTGCTGTGTTATACCTGTGGAAAGGGTTTCTTTTTGGCTGAATGAGATTTTGTTTAATTGGAACATTTTAGATTATTTGTTAAGGGTTATACATTATTGTGGTTGGTTTGTCTTTGTGTGTAATTGATAAGTTATTGCTGATTTTCTTTCCATACATGTAAACTACATTATTAAATAAACTTTGTTTGATAAAAGCTCCCTACTGGGTTGTTTGAATCATACCTGAGGTGAAACATATCACGCTTATGCTAGCCAAATTCAAAGTGCAAAACTTATGGTCCAGCCAGGCTCCATAAAACATTTTGGAGTTTATGACCTGGCACATGCCTGGCCTCTGAGGCCAGATACGTAGCAATGTGGTTAAATCTGTCTGAACTGTCTTAACAAACCACACAGTTGTAGTAATTTATTACGAAGCCTAAAAAAGGAACAAAACCGGATGTGCACCAGACATTGGCCTGGGCACCGGAACTGACAACAGCATACACTGTTGACTCTGAAAAGTCCTCCTTTACCAACATCTGAAGGCTTGTCAGGCTACTATAACCTAGTCATACTTAAGAAATCATATCTTCCAGACATCACCATCCCTGGATATACTGTCCAGCCTCAGTGTTCTCCGGAGCAGTGTACTTGGAGAGTGCTGGTGGCTGTGGTGAGTGTTCAATTTTCGATTTAGTTTTTTTCTCTCTCTATTGCCAGTTCGCAGGGTTTTTGTTTGTTTTTGCCTTCTGTAGCGGGAGCTAGACGCGGGGGCAGTCGGGAAGGCCGCAGTAGACAGCTGGCAGCGTCGGGAGCTGTTACTGTTAGGAAGGAGAAAAAGAAGAGGAGTCATGGTACTAAGACCACCCCAGAGGTAGTCTCCCAAAATATCAAGGGTAAGGTGACAACTGGGGTAGAAAGGGCAAGAGAGGAGGACCAGAATGCCTCAGAGGGAAGGAAGGGGGCTAGATGTGAGATAGTGGTGGGGGATGGGAGGGTTAAAGGAATTGATAGGCGGTTCTGTGGGCAAAAGCGGGACTCCAGGATGGTAGTCTGCCTCCCTGGAGCAGGGGTACGGGATGTTTCGGAGGGGGTAGAGGGAATTTTGAAGGGTGAAGGGACCCAGGCTGATGTAATTGTACACATAGGAGAGAAGGATGTAGGAAGGAAGAGCAGGGGGGATATACGTAGGCAGTTCAGGGAGTTGGGGGCCAGGCTGAAGAGCAGGGCCTCCAGGGTGGCAATCTCTGGGCTGCTGCCAGTGCCCAGTAATAGCAGGGCTAGGAATAATGAGACCCTACAGCTGAATGCGTGGCTGAAGGATTGGTGCAGGACAGAGGGTTTTACTTTTGTAGACCGTTGGGAAGTCTTTGCAAGGGAAGGGCACCTATACAAGTGGGATGGGGGACATTTAAATGGGAAAGGCACAAATATTTTAGCTGGGAGGTTAGCTGGAGTGTTTTGGCAGGGTTTAAACTAATATGGAGGGGGGGGTGGGAAGAAGACAGAGAGCTCATTAAGCACTGGGATTGGGGGTGAGTTGGGTGACAGGGTAAGTCTGGATGAGAGGAAAATTCCCCAGGAGAAGGAGGATCCTGTAGGTCTGCAGTGCATTTGTTTTAATGCGAGGAGCGTGACAGGTAAAACGGATGAGCCTAAGGCCTTAATGTTTGTGAGGAATTCAGATGTGGTGGCAGTGACAGAGACATGGTTAAAGGAAGGGCAGCACTGGCAGCTAAATATTCCTGGGTATAAGCGTTTTAGGCACGACAGAGGAGGGTCAAAAAGAGGAGGGGGAGTGGTGTTGTTAGTTAGGGAGCACATCACAGCGGTGCAGAGGGAGGATAATATAGAGAAGCTAGGAATTGAGGCGCTGTGGGTGGAGTTGAGGAATAGGAAGGGAGCGATTACTATGCTAGGGGTGTACTATAGACCACCTGACAGCCTGCGGGCAGTGGAAGAAGGTATGCGTAGAGACGTTTCGGATAAGTGTAGGAAGAACAGGGTTGTTGTGGGAGATTTTAATCCCCCTGGGGTGGATTGGAAGGTGCCTAGAGCTGGGGGTTCGGACGGGGAGGAATTCGTAAGATGTGTATTGGAAGGGTCCTTGGAGCAGTATGTAGATAGCCCTACTAGAGAGGGGGCTATACTGGATTTAGTTCTGGATAATGAGCCGGGTCAGGTAGTTGAGGTTGTAGTAGGTGAACATGTGGCTAACAGTGACCACAAGTCTGTCTACTTTAGGATATTAATGGAAAAAGATGAATGCTGTCCTAAGGGGAGGGTGTTAAATTGGGGGAAGGCTAGTTACAGCCGGATTAGGCAGGAACTTAGGGATACAGACTGGGATAGGCTGTTGGAGGGCAAGTCCACGTTTGGCATGTGGGAGTCTTTCAAGGGAAAACTAAAATGCTTGCAGGAAAGACATGTGCCGGTTAAGAGGAAGGATGGGAAAGGTAGGATTAGAGAGCCGTGGATTACAAGAGATATTGAGGACTTGGTCAGGAAGAAACGAGAGGCGTATGTTAGGTCTAAGCAACTGGGAACAGAGAGAGCGGTGGAGGAATACAGAGAGAGTAGGAGGGATCTCAAAAGGGGATTTAGGAGGGCAAAAAGGGGGCATGAAATGGCTTTGGCAGGTAGGATTAAGGAAAATCCAAAGGCATTTTACTCCTATGTCAGGAACAAAAGAGTGGTTAGAGGAAAAATAGGTCCTCTCAGAGACAGAGGAGGAGAACTGTGCTTAGAGTCCGAGGGAATGGGGGAGATCCTGAATGAATACTTTGCGTCGGTATTCACGAAGAAGAGGGGCTTGATGTCTGGTATGGTCTTCGAGGGAGCTGTAGACCAATTGATGGAATTATCCATTATGAGGGAGGAAGTGTTAGGGCTTTTAGGTAGCATTAAAACTGATAAATCTCTGGGGCCTGATGGCATTTATCCTAGGCTGCTTAGGGAGGCGAGAGATGAAATTGCTGGGTCTCTGATGCAAATCTTTGTCTCTTCTTTGGACATAGGTGAGGTCCCAGAGGACTGGAGGATAGTGAACGTGGTACCGTTGTTTAAAAAGGGTAGGAGGGATAATCCTGGTAACTATAGGCCGGTGAGTTTGACATCAGTGGTAGGCACGTTGATGGAGAGGATTCTTAGGGATAGGATGTATGAGCACTTAGAGCGTTGCGATCTGATTATGGATATGCAGCATGGCTTTGTTAAGAAGAAGTCTTGCCTTACGAATCTGGTAGAATTTTTTGAGGAGGTGACAAAAACGGTTGACGAAGGACGAGCCGTTGATGTCCTCTATATGGATTTCAGTAAGGCATTTGACAAAGTCCCTCACGGTAGGTTGGTTGAAAAGATTAAGGCTCATGGAATACAAGGCCAGGTATCTAGATGGATTGATAACTGGCTTGGTAAGAGGAAACAGTGAGAGGTAGTGGAAGGGTCCTTTTCTAGCTGGAGGTCTGTCACTAGTGGTGTGCCACAGGGCTTAGTACTGGGACCTCTTCTATTTGTAATATACATAAATGACTTGGAAGAGGGAGTAAGTGGCGTGATCAGCAAATTTGCAGATGACACTAAGATGACTGGATTGGCGGGAAGTGAGGAGCAGTGTCTGGCAATACAATGGGATATAGATAGGCTGGTATATTGGGCAGATACATGGCAAATGGAGTTTAACCCTGATAAATGTGAGGTGATGCATTTTGGCCAAAATAATGTAGGGGGGAGTTATATGATAAAGGGTACACCTATAAAGAGTATAGAAACGCAGTGGGACCTGGGGGTGCAAGTGCACAAGTCTTTGAGGGTGGCATTACAAGTGGAGAAGGTTGTGAAGAAAGCTTATGGTGTGTTAGCCTTTATAGGAAGGCGTACAGAGTATAAGAGCTGGAGTCTAATGTTGCAGTTGTATAGAACGTTGGTTAGGCTGCATTTGGAGTACTGCGTCCAGTTCTGGTCACCTTACTACCGGAAAGACGTGGAGACCCCGGAGAGAGTGCAGAGGAGGTTTACCAGGATGCTGCCTGGTATGGAAGGACTGGGTTATGAGGAAAGATTGAGCAAATTGGGGCTGTTTTCCCTTGAAAGAAGGTGACTGAGGGGAGATCTAATAGAGGTGTATAAGATTATGAAGGGTAGATAGAGTAAACAGTGGTAAGCTTTTTCCTATGTTAGAAACGCACATTACGAGGGGCCATGGGCTTGGGGTGAGGAGGGCGAGGTATAATACTGATGTTAGAGGGAGGTTTTTCCACACAGAGGATAGTGGGGGTATGGAATACTCTGCCAAGCAAGGTGGTGGAGGCAGGCACGCTGGAGTTGTTTAAGAGTTACTTAGACAGGCACATGAGTGGGCGGGAGATGGAGGGATATTGGAGATTGTTTTTAGTAAGGTTCAGTAGCATTGGGATGTCCCTGGTAATGTACAAGGACGTGGATGATACTAATGTTTTTCTCTTTTAATTGACAGGTGCTTCAGTCCGCCTTGTCGTCCAACGAGGGGCGTACACATGATGGGTCGTACAAGGGCTGCTCTTGGTTGTTTTGAGAATAGTCATGTCGTTAGTGTACGCTTAAACCAGACCAAGCTGGGCAACACAACAGCTCAGTGACTATCACTGTTTGCTGTGCAGACACATGGATTTGGGCCGGTGTCTGTGGGAGTTTGCGCATTCTCACCGTGCTTGCGTAGGTTTTCTCCGGGTGCTCCGGTTTCCTCCCACACCCCAAAGATGTGCTATTAGGCTGATTGGTGTAATAAGTTGTCCCTAAATTAGTTTTCCCTCAATGTGGAATGCCATAAGCATAGACAAGGGTCATAGGTGGAGGGGGAACTCATAATGTTAAAATGCTGGCGCAGGCTCGTTGGGCCGAAGGGCCTGTTTCCAAGGCTGTTTTTGTTCTTTAACCTACAGAACACACCCAGCAGAGGTGGTGGGGTGGCACAGTGGTGTACAGTCAAGAGGAAGTTACCCTGAGAGTCCTCAATATTGACTCTGCACCATATGAAGTCTCTTAGCTTCTGTTCCAAAGTGGCAAGGAAAGCTTCTGCCGATTAGCACCTACTATACCACCACCTGCTTCCTTTTCAGTTGACAAATCAGTATTCCTTAACATTGAACATCATGTGGAAGAAGCACTGAGGGTGACAAGGGTGTAGAATGTACTCTGGATGGGAGACTTCAATCTCATTACCAAGAATGGTTCGGTAATTCCATCATAGACCAAGCTGGTCAGGTCCTAGAGTGATGTGGAGATGCCAGCGTTGGACTGGGGTAAACACAATAAGAAGTCTCACAACACCAGGTTAAAGTCCAACCAGTTTATTTGATAGTAAACCCACAAGCTTTCGGAAATGCTGTTCGAAACGCTGTTTCCGAAAGCTTGTGGGTTTACTATCAAATAGACTGGTTGGACTTTAACCTGGTGTTGTGAGACTTCTTACTGGGTCCTAGAGGACATAACTGCTAAACTGGATCGGCAGTAGGTGGTGAGGGAACCAACCAGAAGGGAAAAACAAATTTGCCTTCATCCCCACCAATCTGCCTGCACAGATGTTTCTGTCATGACAGTATCAGTAGGAGTGACTACTGCACAATCCTTGTGGAGACCCTCCGTGTTTTGTGGCACTATCATCAAGCTAAATGGGCTGAAATTCCATCAGATCTAGCAACTCAAGACTGGACATCCATGAAGTGCTGTGGGCCATTAGCAGCAGCAGAATTGTGCTCAACCACAATCTGTAAACTCATGGCCCAGCTTATCTCCCACGGTATCATTGCCACCAAACCAGGAATCAACCAATGGATGATTGAGATCTGCAGTCCTGCCAGATTCAGCCGTGAATGACAGTGTAGATGCCACAAAAATTCTCCGATCAGGTAGGTAGATATGCCCACAGTGCTATTAGGGAGGGAGTTCCAGGATTTTGTCTGAGCAATAGTGAAGGAATTGCAGTATATTTCCAAGTCAAGATGGTATGTGAATTGGAGGAGAAATTACAGGTGGTGGCATTTTTAGACATCTGCTGATCTTGTCCTTCTGAGTGGTAGAGGTTGCGGGTTTGGAAGATGCTGCCTATTTTTAAACAGTGTTCCCTAGCTCAGTCTGGAAAAAGGGCCCTGCAGTCAACATCACAGTGAAGCAGATTGGAAAGAGTGTCCTGCAGTCAGCATTGCAGTGAAGAAGTCTGGGAACATCATGAATGGTAAGTAAGAACTGATGAGTATCTATTCTACCATTTGATTTTATATCTCCAAATTTGTAGATGACACAAAGCTAGGTGGGAGGGTGAGCTGTGAGGAGGATGCAGAGATGCTTCTGTGTGATTTGGACAAGTTAAGTGAGTGGGCAAATGAATGGCAGACGCAATGTAATGTGGATAAATGTGAGGTAGTCCACTTTGGTAGCAAAAACAGGAAGGCAGATTATTATCTGAATTTCATACATTAAGAGAGGGGAATGTGCAATGAGACCTGAATGTCCTCGTACACAAATCACTGAAGGTAAGCATGCAGATGCAGCAGGCAGTAAAAAAGGAAAATGGTATATTGGCAAGAGGATTTGTGTAGAGGAGCAGGAATGTCTTGATGCAATTATATAGGGCCTTGGTGAGACCACACCTGGAATATTGTGTGCCGTTTTGGTTTCCTTATCTGAAGAAGGATGCTCTTGTTCTCGAGGATGTGCAATGAAGATTTACCAGACTGATTCCTGGGATGGCAGGACTAATGTATGAGGAGAGATTGAGTCAGTTCAGATCATATTTGCTGGAGTTCAGAAGAGTGAAGAGGGAATCTCATAGAAACCTACAAAATATTAACAGATTTCGACAGGGTAATTGCAGGAATGATATTCCCGATGGTAGGAGAGTCCAGAACTAAGGATCAGAGTCTAAGGGTCCAGGGCAGATCCTTTAGGACAGAAATGAGGACAAATTTCTTCACCCAGAGAGTGGTCAGCCTCTGGAATCACTACCAGAAAAAGTAGCTGAGGCCAGAAGATTGAATGTTTTCATAAAGCAGTTAGATATAGCACGTGGGGCGAGGGGATAAAAAAAGTGGGGAAAGCTGGGATCAGGCTATTGAGTTGGATGACCAACCATCATCCTAATGAATGATGGAACAGGCTTGAAGGGCCAAATGGCTCCTCCTGCTCCTATTATCTGTGTTTCTATGTAAGAATTCAGGTAAAGTCTATTGTTACAAAGTCAGCATCTGTAGAAGTAGGTCCTTAACATTACTAATATTCTCAAACTTGCGGGTAGTAAAAGAAATGATCTAAGGCCAAGCCATGGCAGGACAGCTTGGCCACGTGAAATGCTCCCCCTGTGCTATGTGGGAAACCAATCAAGCTGCAGCTCCTGAAAATTTGTGTTTTGGAACTGAAGCAGCAGCCAGTGTCACTCTGGAGCATCTGTGTGGCTGGGAATTTTGAAGATAACATGTTTAGAGATGTGATCTGCGCAGGCAGAAAGAATTGGGTGACTGTCATGCAGAGTAGAGTTGGCAGGTAGCACAGGATCTCCTAGGACCATATGTCTCTCAAACAAAAATGCTGCTTTGTAGACTGTTGAGGGTAATGACTTCACAGGGGAATGCAGTGAAATCCAAATCCCTGACTACAGGTGGCTCAACTGCACAGACGGGAGGGAAAAAGAGTTGTAGGGCTTTAGTGATAGAGGATTCAATTGTAAGGGAAAGAGACAGGTTTTCCTATAGCCACAAAAGTGATTCCAGATGGTGTGTTGCCTCTTTGATTCTAGAGTCCAGGATGTTAGAGCAGCTACAGAATATTCTAGAGGGAGAATGCGAAGAGCCAGTGGGCATGCTATACATTGGCACCAATGACATAGATTTAAAAAGAGATGAGGTCCTCAAAGCTGAATATAGTGAGTTAGATGATAAATTAAGAAGCAGAACCTGTAATGTACAAATTACAGGATTATTCCCTGTACAGGAGTAGCAAGATAGGTAGGATGAATGTGTGGCTAGAGGGGTGGTTTGGGGGATGGGTTTCAGATTCCTGAGGCATTGGGACAGGAGCTGAGGAAGATGGAGCTTTGCAAACTCCCAGCAGGAACAGGATCAATATCCTTGCAGGGATGTTCGCTGGTGCTACTGGGAAAGCTTTGAACTAGCATGGCAGGGGGGATGGGTACCTGAGCAGGAAGTCAAAGGAGATGAAACCTGGGTTATAAATAGAAGGCGGAATAAGTGAAAGCAAAAGAGGAAGACATGGGGGAATAAAAGATGAAAAAAAAGGGTAGAATACTCCAAAAAAGTTCAATGTGTCGAATTTGTGGGAAAACTGGAGTTTTTTCACTGGGGAGTTCACACTAGAATCTCCCACACTCTGTGCAATGTGGAGGCCACCAGCGTGAATATCATTAAATTCACTATACCGTTAATCCATTAAACTCTGTGCACAGCTGAGCGCACCAGCGTGAATCACATTAGAAATCTGCGTGCAAGATCTATTCTCACTGCAGAAGCTGACAGTATAGTGGACCACTACGCAAATGCTGATCTGTCAGCGCTAAGATCAGCACACGCACAGCGGCTCC
Organism: Carcharhinus amblyrhynchos; assembly: GCF_965287045.1. Lineage (NCBI taxonomy): Eukaryota > Metazoa > Chordata > Chondrichthyes > Carcharhiniformes > Carcharhinidae > Carcharhinus > Carcharhinus amblyrhynchos. The sequence continues at coordinate 14,934 of NW_027650562.1, read as the reverse complement.
TGTCTGCCAACCTTCCGAATGCTGGCCAGCTCAATTGCGGGCCAGCCCACCCCCACAAAGCCAGCCCTCTCTTTCTCCCAACACGGCCCAATCGCTGGTCCCACTAGCAAGCCTCAACCACCTCCCCCACCACCCCGATGGCCAGCCCATATTCCTCTATACCCATCTTAACTGTCTAAATGCTTCTATTACAACTCTGGCAGTTTGTTCCAGACAGTCACCACCCTCTGAGTGAAAAAGTTGCCCCTCTGGATCCATTTGTATCTCTTCTCTCTCCCCTTCAACTGTGCCCTCTAATTTTAGATTCCCCTACCTCTGGAAAAAGATGCTGACTATCTAGCTGATCTATGCCCCTCATTATTTTATTGGATCTTTATTTGATCACCCTTAAGCCTCCTATGCGCTAAGGAAAAAAGTCCCAATCTATCCAGCCTCTCCTGATAACTCAAACCATCAAGTCCCGATAGCATCCTAGTAGATCTTTTCAGCACTCTTTCTAGTTTAATAATGTCCTTTCTATAATAGGGTGACCAGAACTGTGCACAGTATTCCAAGAGTGGTCTTGCCAATGTCTTGTACAACTTCAACAAGACGTCGCAACTTCTGTATTCAATGTTCTGACCAATGGAACCAAGCATGCCAAATGCCTTCTTCATCACTCTGTCCACCTGTAACTCCACTTTCAAGGATTTTTGTTAACGTTTGGATTTTTGAGAATGGGTTGAATTTTTGTGTCATGTTTGCATCAGACTGCATTTGGATGAGATTGGGATTACATTGGGATGGGATTAGATTAGGATTATATTGGGAATGAAACTAAATTGAGATGGATTGGGATTGGATGAGATTGGGATTGGATGAGATTGGGATTAATTTTGGTTTAGATTGGGATTAGATTAGATTGTGAATATATTGGGATTGGATTAGATTGGGGATTGGAGTGGACAGCGCGCTGGCACAGTGTTTAGCACTGCTGCCTCACAGTTCCAGGGACCTGGGTTCAAATTCCAGCTTGGGTCACTGTCTGTGTGAAGTTTGCACATTCTCCCCGTTTCTGTGTGGATTTCCTCTGGGTGCTCTGGTTTCCTCCTATAGTCCAAAGATGTGTGGGTTAGGTGCATTGGCTATGCTCAATTGCCCCTAGTGTCCTGGAATGCGGGGTAAATATGTGGGACTACGGGGATAGGGCCTGGATGGGATTGTTGTCAGTGCAGACCCAATGGGCTGGATGGCCTCCTTCTGTCAATCAACCCAACCCGCACATCTTTGGACTGTGGGAGGAAACTGGAACATCGGAAGAAACCCACACAGACATTGGAAAAATGTGCAAACTCCACACAGACAGTGACCCAAGCCGGGAATCGAACCCAAGTCCCTGGAGCTGTGAAGCAGCAGTGATAACTGCTGTGCCACCATGCCACCCATACACTGCAATGAAGTTACTGTAAAAATCCCTTAGTTGCCACACTCTGGTGTCTATTCGGGTACAGACAGGGAGAATTTAGCATGGGCAATGCACCTAACCAGCATGTCTTTGGACTGTGGATGAAACTGGAGCATCCAGAGGAAACCCACGCAGACACAGGGAGAATGTACAAACTTCATACAGATAGTATTAGGTTTGGATTAGATTGGAATTGGATTAGATTGGGATTGGATTGGAATAGGTTTGGCTAAGACTTGGATTGGACTAGATCAGAATTAGATTGAATTTTGATTTGATTGGGATTGGATTGACTAAAATTAGTTTGGGATTGGATTAGATTGGGATGAGATGAGTTTGGGATTGGAAGGATTTGGGATGTGTTTGGGGTTATCCCAGGGTAGATTTGGAATGGAATGAATATGGGATAAGTTTGGGTTTGGATGCATTTGGGATAAGTTTGGGGTTGGATGTGTTTGGGATTGGATGAGGATGGGTAGAGTTTGGGTGGGAAGAGTATGGGGTGGATTTAGGGTGGGAAGAGTTTGGGGTGGATTTAGAATGGGATTAGTTTGGGATGGGCTTGTAAAGAGTTTGAAATGGGATGTGATGGGTTTGGGGTGAGTCTGGGATGAATATGGGATGGGATGGGTTTGTGTTGCAATTAGTTTAGGATGAGTTTGGGATGTGTTTGGAATGAGTTTGGGATGTGACGAGTTTTGGGTGGGAATATTTTGGGATGAATTTGAAATGGGGATAGCTTGGGATGGGTTTGGGATGAGTTTATGTAGGATTAGTTTGGGATTTATTTGGGGTGGGTAGAGGTTGGGTTGGGATGGGTTTGGGATAGGATGGATTTGGGACTGGAACAGTTTGGGATTGGAAGAGTTCAGGATCAATTAGGGATCAGTTTGGGTTTGGGATGAGTTAGGGAATCAGTTTGGGTTCAGAATTGGGTTTGGTCTGGGATGGATTTGGGGATCAGTTTGTTTTTGGGATGGGGTTTGGGAATAGTTAGGGAACAGTTGGGTTTGAGATGAGTTTTGGAATGTGTTAGGGATCAGTTTGGGTTTGGAATGGGGTTTAAGATCAGTTTGCGATAAGCTTGGGTTAGGATGTGTTTGGGTTTGGGATCAGGATGGGGTTTGGTTTTTGATGGACTTGGGCTCAGTTTGGGCTTGGGATTGGATTTAGGATCAGTTTGGGTTTGGGATTGGGATGGGTTTTGGAATATGTTAGGGGTCAGTTTGGGTTTGGGATCGGGATGGTGTTTGGTTTGGAATCAGTTTTATCAGCAGAGTTTTTAAGAAGAAAATTCAGAATACTTAATCAAACTTCATGAATAGGTTTTATTCACTGTCCAGATAAGATGGAAGCATGCCCAGGTGCAGGATCATGTATTACTCTGACTTGACAGTGACCCAGAAGGAAATTTTTGGAAACGTTAGAACTTTGTGGCCAGGCATCTGGTTACTAAGTGATACAGGATGTTGAGGTGGCCAAAATGGGAAGATAAGTTCAGATTCTAAGGACTAATGAAATGCCATTGTGCCAGAGGGTAAGATGCAATTGGCTAAAGTATACGACAGATATAATTGATTTATGTATCTTGCAGATGATTTATTTAAAGGCAGGAGTAATTGATAAGAAAATTATTATTGATCTGCTTTGAATTGTATATGTTAGAATTCATTGAAGAGGTCTTGCTGCTCCATCTCAGGAGCTGACCCGATCTTTAGATGGTTTCTCCGAGCAGCCATTGTTCAAAAACTGAGACATTGGCTTTGTGAGTCTTGTATTGTCTGAAATTTCGTACGTTACCCGGCCACCTCAAAAACCCCACCAACAGATGGATTTGGGATGGAGTTTGAGATCACTTTGAATTTGGGATGGGGTTTGGTGTGGTATATCTTGTGATCAGTTTGGATTACATATGGCATTTGGTTTGGGATGGATCGGGAATCAGTTTGAGTTGGGATCAGTTTGGGTTTGGGATGGGATTTGGTTTGGGTTGGATTTGAGTCATAGAAGTTTCCAGCATGGAAACGTGCCTTTCAGCCCATCTTGTCCATGCTGCCCCCTTTTTTAAGCCACAAAGCCCGCATTTGGCATCTATCCTTCTACATCTCCCAATTGCCTGCATTTGGCACATATCCCTCTATAGCCATCTCACCCATGTAACTGTCTAAATGCTTTTTTAAAGACAAAATTGTACCTGCTTCTCCTATTACCTCTGGCAGCTTGTTCCAGACATTCACCACCCTCTGTGTGAAAAAAATTGCCCCTCTGTACCCTTTTGTATCTCTCCCCTCTCACCTTAAACCTATGCCCTCTGGATTTAGACTCTCCTACCTTTGGGAAAAAACATTTACTATCTAACTGATCCGTGCCCCTCATTAATTTATAGACCTCTATAAGATCATCCCTCGGCTTCCTATACTCCAGAGAAAAAAGTCCCAGTCTATCCAGCCTCTCCTTATAACTCAAACCATCAAATCAAGGTCGCATCCTAGTAAATCTCCTCTGCACTCTTTCTAGTTTAATAATATCCTTTCTATAATAGTGACCAGAACTGTATACAGTATTCCAAGCATTGCCTTACCAATGTTTAGTGCAACTTCAATAAGATGTCCCAACTCTTGTATTCAAAGTTCTGACCAATGAAACCATGCATGCCAAATGCCTCTTCACCACTCTGTCCACCTGTGACTCTACTTTCAAGGAGTTATGAACCTGAATTCCTAGACCTCTTTGTTTTATAACTCTCCCAACATCCTGCCATTAACTAAGTAAGTTCTGCCCTAATTCAATTTACCAAAATGCATCATTTCATATTTATCTAAATTAAACTCCATCTGCCATTTGTCAGCCCGCTGACCCAAATGATCAAGATCCCATTGGAATCCTAGATAATTTTCTTCATTGTCCACTATGCCACCTTCCTGCAAACTCACTAAACATACATAGCAAATTCTCATCCAAATCATTAAATGACAAATAACAGTGAACCCAGCACCTACCCTGAGGCACACCACTGGTCACAGGCCTCCAGTTTGAAAAACAACCATCTACAAACACCCTCTCTGTCTTCTGTTAAGAAGCCAATTTTTATCCATTTTGTTACCTCACTCTGGATTCTGTGAGATTTAACCTTATGCAACAATCTACCATGCGGTACTGTAATAAGTCCTCGGAGGCAAAAGTCCCTTCACCAGAATTCCTTTATTTACAAGATCCAACAATACTATACAGAGTGCTCTCAGTATGCTATCTACATCAGGAGTGCATAGGAACTGACACTTCTGTTTAAGTTGTGGAGATGTCGGCATTGGACTGGGGTAAACACAGTAAGAAGTCTCACAACACCAGGTTAAAGGCCAACCAGTCCTGCCCATGACTTGCCTGAACTTGCAACATCTCACTTACTGTCCTGTCTGGAGACAATACACATCTCTTTAACCTATGCTTAGTGCTATCTCCACTCACATTGTCTTTAAGAGTTAAATAGCAAGTTAGCTGTAAAGACTGTAAAAAGATGAAGAGCTGTAAAAAATCTAATCAATATTCTGTAAACTGTGTGTGCCTTTATATGCCCTTCTCTGATCAGAACTTTCCACACACCTGACGAAGGAACAGCGTTTCTGGAAGCTTGTGGGTTTACTATCAAATAAACTAGTTGGACTTTAACCTGGTGTTGTGTTACTTCTGTTTAAGTACAGAGCCTAGGGCTCCCTGATTGGACCATCTATTAGCCCCACTGATTTTATTATTAAAACAGTTACAAATACAGAAGTACATTACATCAGCATCAATACCAAACAGTCATTTAAATGCAATAGTTCAAATAACATTAACAAGCACATTGCACCAGCAATAAGCCAATGAGTTGCGAGATGAACAGTACCAACAGCTAATGCCATCCTTTAACCAATAATGAACAATGATTCCCTTGAAGAAAGGATTCGTTGTAGGTTATCTTTGAATTTCCAGTGCGCTGCCCTCCTCATTTTCCCCTTCCGAGGAATCTGCTCTCTCTCTCTCTCTCTCTGAGGCTGACCTCCAGGGGTCATACCACAGTAGAACAACAAACGTCTCCATCACAATATAATGACCCATTGTGAGTCATCTGCGGCCCTCTACGGCTTCACACTCTTGGATTTTTGCCTGCCCGATTATCCAAGGGTTACTTTATCCAAGGAGTACACCATCCGGGCCACAGGCAATCAACAATAATAGATTATGAAACAACAATTAACACAATAATATAACAAGCAACTTTATTATGCTGGGAATAAACATAGATTATGTATCCCATAGATTATGCAGCCACCCACCCCACAAACGGGCATAGCCTCCTGTGTTATTTTCCTGCCGGGGAAGTCACCCTCTGGAGGCACTTATCTCCGAAGGTTATACTTTACCCCCTGTCGGGGGAGGAGGGGAGGCGGGGGCGAGGGAGCCACCCCTGAGTACTCTATCCAGGACTTCCTTCAGGATTATCGGCCAGGGTGGTGGGTAGGGAGGGGCTCCTCAGGGTACTTTGTCTGCATTACCTTCTGGACTTTTCCCCAGAGAATGGGGATCCTTTGGTGTTACTACGTCCAGGGCTTTATCTTCCGGAGCTCTCCCTCACTGGAAGTTATGCAATCCCGGGGGGTGGGGGGAGCCAAAGGTGTTATCTTGCAACCTTCCGGGGGCTTCACCTTTAGCTTTCAAGGTTACGCCTTCTGGGATCGTAACGCTTATCTGAATACTTCCAAGGTTCCACCCCATTTGGCCAGATCTTCCAAGATTGCGGCTGCTAGGGTTGCACCTTCCGATGTTGAACATTCCTGACTCACAATTTCCTGCGTACTCCTTCCTGGATTGGGTCTTCTAAACATCCTAAAAAGGGAGGGTAATCAGACAGGTGTCATTGTCCACATTGGTACAAATGATGTAGGCAGAAAGAGCAGGGAGGTCCTGCAAGAGCAATTTAGGGAGTTAGGGAGAAGGATAAAAAGCAGGACCTCTAGGGTAGCAATCTCTGGATTGCTCCCTGTGCCACGTGCTGATGAGACTAAGAACAGGGAGATTGTGCAGCTGAATACGTGGCTAAAGAACTGGTGCAGGAGGAGGGGTTTCAGATTCGTGGATAACTGGGACGTCTTATAGGGAGGATGGGACCTGTCCAAGAAAGACGAGTTACACCTGAACTGGAGGGACACCAACATCATGGATGGGAGGTTTACTAGTGTGGTTCGGGTGGGTTTAATCTAATGTTGTGGGGGTGGGAATTGGAACATTAGGTCAGCAAGCATAGAGACTGGGGACAAGCATGAGGCCAAGACAAGGCTACCTAAGAGGAAGTGCAATCTGGGGGAGGATGAACTCAGTGGGCCTGGAGGTCTGGAGTGCATCTGCTTCAATGTAAGGAGCATAACGGGCAAATCCGATGAACTTAGAGCCTTAATGCATGCGGGGAACTTGGATGTGGTTGCAATGACAGAGACTTGGTTAAAAGAAGGACAGGTCTGGCAGCTGGATATTCTGGGGTATAAGGTGTTAGGCGAGACAGAGGAGGGGCCAGAAGATGTGGGGAGCAGCAATACTGGTTAGGAAGCATATTACAGCAGTACAGAGGGTAGGCAATTTAGAAGGAGCATGCAATGACACATTGTGGGTACAGCTCAGAAACAGGAAGGGTGCAGTCACTATGCTGGGGGTATACTACAGGCCTCCCAACAACCCATAGGAAGTTGGGAAATGGATATGTAAGGAGATTCCGGACAGGTGTAGAAAAAAATAATGTGGTTGTAGTGGGAGACTTTAATTTCCTGCGTATAGACTGGAAATTGCTTAGGGCTGGGGGTCTGGTTGGGGAGGAATTTATAAAATGTGTCCAGGAAAGTTCTTTGGGACAATATATTGATAGTCCAACTAGAGAGGGAGCTATACTGGACCCAGTACTGGGGAATGAACCTGTTAAGGTCATCAAAGTTTCAGTGGAGGAACATGTGGCGAACAGTGACCACGATTCTGTAAACTTTCGAATAGTCACAGAAAAGGATGAGTGTTGTCCTATGGGTAAGGTGCTGATTTGGGGGAAAGCTATCTACAACCAGATTAGGCAGGATTTGGTGGCTGTTGATTGGGAGAGGCTGTTTGAGGGTAAATCCACATCTGGCATGTGGGAGTCTTTTAAGGAACAGTTGATAGGAGTTCAGGACAGGCATGTGCCTGTAAAAAGGAAGGATAGGAAAGGTAGGATTCGAGAACCGTGGATAACCAGGGAAATTGTGGGTCTAATCAAAAAGAAAAAAGAGGCATACATAAGGTCCAGGCAGCTAAAAACAGAGGAAGCAATGGAGGAATACAGAGACAGCAGAAAAGAACTCAAACAGGGAGTTAGGAAGGCAAAAAGGGGTCACGAAATGTCCTTAGCAGACAGGATTAAAGAGAATCTCAAGGCATTTCATACATACGTTAGGAATAAGAGGGTTGTCAGAGAAAGAGTTGGATCTCCCAAGAACAAAGGAGGGGAATTATGCTTAGAACCCAAGGTGAGATCCTGAATGAATACTTTATATCAGTATTTACAAAGGAGAGGGACACATTGATTGGTAGTGTCTCAGAGGGATGTGTAAACCCATTAGAACAAATCGCAATTACAGGAAGGAAGTGTTAGGTGTTTTAAGAAGCATTAAGGTGGACAACTCCCCAGGGCCAGATGGCATCTGCTCTAAATTACTGAGAATGACAAGAGATGAAATTGCTGGGCCTCTAACAGAATTTTTTGTTTCTTCATTGAACACAAGTGAGGATAGCAAATGTGGTCCCGTTATTTAAGAAGGGTAGCAAGCTTAACCTGGGTAATTATACGCCGGTGAGCTTGATGTCTGTGGTAGGGAAATTGTTGGAGAAGATTCTTAGTGATAGGATCTATATACATTTAGAACTGAATAGTCTCATTATCGATAGACAACATGATTTTGTACGAGGGAGGTCATGCCTCACAAATTTCGTTGCGTTTTTTTGAGGAGATGACAAAAATGTTTGATGAGGGAAGGGCCGTGGATGTCGCCTACATGGAATTTAGTAAAGCATTTGACAAGGTCCCTCATGGCAGGCTAGTGCAAAAGGTTAAATCTCACGGGATCAAAGGTGAACTGGCTAGATGGCTACAGATATGGCTTGGCCAGGCAGCAGGAGGCTAGCAGTGGAGGGGTCTTTTCTGAGTGGAGGTCTGTGACTAGAGGTGATCAGCAGGGCTCTGTATTGGGGCTTCTGCTGTTTGTGATATACATAAATGATTTGGAAGAAGATGTAACCGGTCTGATTAGTAAGTTTGAGGATGACACAAAGACTGCTGGAGTTGCAGACAGTGATGAACATTGTCAGAGAATACAGCAGGATATAGATAGGCTGGAAAATTGGGCGGAGAAATGGCAGATGGATTTTAATCGAGATAAATGTGATGTGATGTTTTTTGGTAATGCGGGGGGGTGGGGGGGGGGTGGTGGAGGTGCTATACAATAAATGGCAGAACCATCAGGAGTATAGGCACACAGAGGGACCTGGGTGTGCAAGTCCACAGATCCTTAAAGGCGGCAGCACAGGTGGAAAAGGTGGTGAAGAAGGCATATAGCACGCATGCCTTTATTGGACGGGACATAGAGTATAAAAGTTGGCATGTGATGTTGCAGTTACATAAAACATTGGTTAGGCCACATCTGGAATACTGCGTCCAGTTCTGGTCGCCACAGGACTGGAAGGACATGGAGGCTTTGGAGAGAGTGCAGAAAAGGTTTACCAGGATGTTGCCTGGTATGGAGGGTATTAGCTATGAGGTGAGATTTAGTAAACTAGGGTTGTTCTCCTTGGGAACACGGAGGTTGAGGGGCAACCTAATAGATGTTTATAAAATTATGAAGGGTGAACATTTGGAAGCTTTCTCCCAGGTCAGAAATGACAAACACAAGGGGTCACAGGTTCAAGGTAAGGGGTGGGGGGGGGCGTGGGGGGCAAGGTTCAATACGGATGTGCGAGGGACGTATTTTACATAGAGGGTGGTGAGGGCCTAGAGTGCGCTACTACACAAGGTGGTTGAGGCAGACACGCTAGGATCATTTAAGACTTATTTAGATAGCCACATGAACAGACTGAGAATAGAGAGATACAAACGCACAGCTTAGTTGGGAACACAGGATCAGTGCAGGTTTGAAGGACCAAAGGGCCTGTTCTTGTGCTGTATTGTTCTTTGTTCTTTCTTTGTTCTGGAGTTGCACCTTCCTGGGCCAGGCCTTTCAGGACACACGAGTCTCAACTGGAACATCACCTTTCAATTAGGCCCTTAAATAGGGAGTTCATATTCAAGCAGGCCAATCTCAATTGCATGGTTGATGTCATTACAGTACCTTGTCATTGCCTTGCTAAATCCATGCAGACATCACTGCCCTGCCTCATCTACCTTCTCAGTTACCCCTTCAAAAAACTCAGTTAAATTTGAGACACATTTTCCACTCACAAAGCCATGCTGACAGTCCCGATTAGTCCTTGTTTCTCTAAATGCCTGTCGATTTTGTCTGTCAGAATACCTCCTGATAACTTACCCACTACAGATGTGAGGCTCACTGGCCTGTAGTTCCCAGACTTTTCCCTGCAGCTCTTTTTAAGGCGCAACATTTGCCACCGTCCAATCTTCAGGCACCTCACCTGTGGCTGTCGATGATTCAAATATCTCTGCTAAGGGACCCACAATTTTCTTCCTGGTCTCCCACAATGTCCTGGGATACACTTCATCTGGTCCCAGGGATTTATCTACTTTGATGCACTTTAACGCTTCCAGGACCTCCTTCTTTGTTACATGTACATTCCTCAAGACATCACCATTTATTTCCCCAAGTTCCCTAACATCTATGCCTTTCTCAACAGTAAATACTGATGAGTAATATTAATTTAGGATCTCACCCATCTCTTGTGGATCTGCACATGGATGACCTTGTTGATCCTTAAGAGGTCCGATTCTCTCCCAAGTTACTCTTTTGCCCTTTATGTATTTGTAGAAGCACTTTGGATTCTTATTTGCCTAATTTGCTAAAACAATCTCGTCTCCCTTTTTGCCCTCCTGATTTCTATCTTAACTCTACTCCTACACCCTCTATACACTTCAAGGGATCCACTTGATCCCAGCTGCCTATGCATGTCATGTTTCTCCTTCTTCTTCTAGACCAAAGCCTCAATATCCCGAGTCATCCAAAGTTCCCTACTTCTACCAGCCTTGTCCTTCACTCTAGGAGGAATGTGCTTACCCTGAACATTGATTAACACGCTTTTGAAAGCCTCCCACTTATGAAATGTCCCTTTGCCTGCTGACAGACTCCCACAATCAACTTTTGAAAGTTTCTGTCTGATATCATTAAAATTGCCCTTGTCCCAATTTTGAATTTTAATTTTTGGTCAGACCATAGCTCTCCATAGCTATCTTAAAACTAACGGAATTATGGTCACTCATCCTAAAGTGATCCCATTCTAACAATTCTGTCACCTGTTCTTCCTTCTTTCCCAAGAGGGGGTCAAGTTTTGCCCCCTCTCCAGTCAGGCCATCCACATACTGAATGAGAAATTATTCCTGAAAATACCAACAAATTTCTCTAATACTATGGCGGCCCCAGTCAATGGTGGGAAAGTTAAAATCTCCTACTATTACCAACCTATTTTTCTTGGAGCTATCTGTAATCTCTTTACATATTTGCTCCTCAATTTCTAGCTACAGTACAACCCTATCAAAGTGATTTTCCCCCTTCTTATTTCTGAGTTCTATCCATATGGACTCAGTGAGCAAACCCTTGGCTCTATCCCTTCTTGGTATTGCCGTAATGTTTTCCCTAATCAAAACTGCAACTCCCCCTCCTCTCTTACCTCCTGTTCTAACTTTCCTACAGCATCTGTATCCTGGATCATTGCTAAGGGTGGGACAAGACTAGCAGCTCAATGTTTCAATAATAGCTATAATATCACAATCCCACGTATCCATCCATGACCTGAGTTCACCTGCCCATCAGATCTCTTTCATTGAAATAAATGCAGTTTAATCTATACTTCCATTGCTGTTTGTCCTGCTTTTGCCTAATCTGTCTAATACTAGGAATACTGACACTGCCTTTACTATTTAATGAGCTGTCCTCAACCTTCTCTTCTGTCTCCCTACTGCTTTGGGTCGCACCTCTCCCCTGCCAAACTGGTTTAAAACCTCCCGAATGGCTCTCAGCATTCTCTGCCCAGTTCAGGTGTAACTTGTCCCTCTTGAACAGGTCACCCCTTCCCCGAATAGATCCCAATGATGCACAAATCTAAATTCTTGCACCAGCTCTCAAGCTATGCATTCATCAGCTAATCTTCCTATTTCTACTTTTACTAGAATGGGCACCTTTGAGGTCCTGCACTTTAGCCTTCTGTCTAATTCTCTATATTCAATTCTTCAGGACATCATCCCTTTTCCTACCTATGTCATTGGTACTAATATGTACAACGACCTCTGGCTGTTCCCCCTTCCCCTTAAGAATGTCCTGCAACCACTCAGATGTCCTTGACCTGGCACCAGGGAGGCAACACACTGCAGAAATGCCTATCAGTGCCTCTAACTAGCGAGACCCCTATTATTACTGCTCGCTTGCTCTTTGCCTGACTCTACTCTACAGCAGAACCAGGTGTGGTGTCACAGGATTGGTTGCTGGAATCAGTATAGTTTGGAATGCAATTGGTATAAGTTTGGATATAGGATAGGGTTTTGTTTGGGATGGATATGGGATGAGTTTGGGTTTGGGGTGGATTTAGGATCAGCTTGGGATGGATTTAGCATCACGTTTGGTTTTGGGATGGGGTTTGGTTTTGGATGGATTTGGGATCAGTTTGGGATGGAATTGGGATGAGTTTGGGTTTGGGATGAGGTTTGGTTTGAGATGGGATCAATTTGGGATGGGTCTGATTTGGAATGGATTTGCGATCAGTTTGGGATGGGATTTGGTTTGGGATAGATTTTGGATCAATTTGGGATGGATTTGGAATCAGCTTGGGATGGAGTTGGGATCAGTTTGGGATCTCCCCCATGTTTCCTACTCTTCCATCACCCAGTGAGCTACAACCAATCAGCAGCGAAGAGAATGGCTTTTAAACAAAGAGTGCCGGAGCTCACAGCACCTCTTTCAGTCAAATGTTAGATCAATGCGCTGAATATAAATAGATATTCGTTACTTTTCCTCTCAGCTCCATTTCAGCCTCTTAATGTGTTGTGCCATCGATGCAAAGTGGGCAGAGTTTGGTTCGAGACCATTGCACGCTGTGTTTTTGGGGGCAACGGCTGTGCAAGTGCGCGGACTGGTTGGTGCGCGGAAGAGGCAGGCGAAGGCGGAGGCGGTGCTGCGCTGTTTCAGAGCGAGACGGAGCAACGGAAAAAAGGCTGAAGATCCGGAGGCGCCTCGACACCGAGATCCGCGCGGGGCCGCGGGCGCCTCGACACCGAGATCCGCGCGGGGCCGCGGGCGCCTCGACACCGAGATCCGCGCGGGGCCGCGGGCGCCTCGACACCGAGATCCGCGCGAGGCCGCGGGCGCCTCGACACCGAGATCCGCGCGGGGCCGCGGGCGCCTCGAAACCGAGATCCGTGCGGGGCCGCGGGCGCCTCGATACCGAGATCCGCGCGGGGCCGCGGGCGCCTCGACAGGGTAATCCGCGCGGGGCCGCGGGCGCCAGTAACCGTCAGCCGGCGCCGCACCGTTGCCATCGCCCCAAGGCAGAGTCCAGACTAACCGGAGCCGGCAGCGCCATGAATCCAGTGGTAGAGTTCATTCCTCCGCCCGAGTGCCCCGTGTTCGAGCCAACTCGAGAGGAGTTCGCCGATCCTTTTAGCTTCATCGATAAGATCCGGCCAATCGCCGAGAGGACCGGCATCTGCAAGGTCCGCCCGCCCCAGGTGAGGCCGCAGGGAGAACAAGCCCTACCTTTCCAAACTTCCCAGATGAAAGCAAAGTTTCAACATGGCGGAAAGGACCATAACTTCCTTTGTGTAGGGCCGGTGAGGGGGAGGATGGGGCGGGTGAAAGTGGTGGGAGGGGCGGGGGAGTAGGGGAGGGGGAGGGGCGGGGGAGTAGGGGAGGGGGAGGGGCGGGGGAGTAGGGGAGGGGGAGGGGCGGGGGAGTAGGGGAGGGGGAGGGGCGGGGGAGTAGGGGAGGGGGAGGGGCGGGGGAGTAGGGGAGGGGGAGGGGCGGGGGAGTAGGGGTGGGGAAGAGGGGCGGAGGGGAGGGGTAGGGGCAGGGGGGGGAGGGGGAGGAGGGGCGGGGGAGTGGGGGAGGGGAGGGGGAGTAGGGGTGAGGGGGAGGGGCGGGGGAGTAGGGAGGGGGAGGGGAGGGGGGAGGGGCGGGGGGGGGAGGGGCGGGGGAGTGGGGGGGGGAGGGGCGGGGGAGTAGGGAGGGGGGAGTAGGGAGGGGCGGGGGAGTAGGGAGGGGGGAGGGGCGAGGGAGGGGGGAGGGGCAGGGGCAGGGGAGGGAGGGGCGGGAGAGTGGGGGGGGAGGGGCGGGAGAGTGGGGGGGGGGAGGGGGAGGGGCGGGGGCGTTGGGGGGAGGGCGGGAGAGTGGGAGGGGGAGGGCGGGAGAGTGGGAGGGGGAGGGCGGGAGAGTGGGGGGGGAGGGTGGGAGAGTGGGGGGGGAGGGGTAGGGGCGGGGGAGTGTGAGGGGGGAGGGTGGGAGAGTGGGGGGGGAGGGGTAGGGGCGGGGGAGTGTGAGGGGGAGGGGAGGGGTGGGGGAGGGGGGGAGGGGCGGGGGTATGGGAGGGGGCGGGGGAGGGGGGAGGGGGAGGGGCGGGGGTATGGGAGGGGGAGGGGGAGGGGCGGGGGAGTGGGAGGGGGAGGGAGGGGGTGGGGGAGGGGGAGGGGCGGGGGAGGGGAGAGGGGGAGGGAGGGGGTGTGGGAGGGGGGCGGGGGAGTGGGGGGGAGGGGTAGGGGAGGGGGTGGGGGGGAAGGTGGTGGGGAGGGGGAGGGGGTGGGGGGGGAAGGTGGGGGGGAGGGGGTGGGAGAGTGTGGGGGGGGTGGGGGAAGGTGCAGGGGTGGGAGTGGGGGGCGGGGGTTGGGAGTGGGGGGCGGGGGAGGGGATGGGGGGGAGGGTGCAGGGATGGGAGAGGGGGTGGGGGTTGGGAGTGGGGGGCGGGGGAGGGGGTGGGGGGGCGGGGGAGGGGGTGGGGGGGAGGGTGCAGGGATGGGAGAGGGGGGTGGGGGGCGGGGGAGCTGGGTGGGAGAGTGGGGAGGGGGGAGGGAGCAGGGATGGGAGAGGGGGGTGGGGGGGTGGGAGTGGGGGGCGGGGGAGGTGGGTGGGAGAGTGGGGGGGGTGGGTGCAGGGATGGGGGGGTGGGGGGAGGGGAGTGGGGGGGAGGGGAGTGGGGGGGGGGAGGGGAGGGGGGGGAGGGGAGGGGAGTTGGTGGGGAGGGGAGGGTTGGGGAGGGGAGGGTGGGGAGGGGAGTTGGTGGGGAGGGTGGGGGAGGAG